>NW_022145598.1:24154040-24219040 GCF_000002235.5 Strongylocentrotus purpuratus
GGTGATTATGATACCAATGATGATTATTTAGGTGGTGGTAGTGGTGATTGTGCATTATTGTTGTGATGATTATGATGATGATGATGGTGGTGGTGGTGGTGGTGGTGGTGGTGGTGGTGGTGGTGGTGGTGGTAGTGGTAGTGGTAGTGGAAGTGGAGAATTGAAATGGCAATGGTAATGATGATTATGATGACGGTGTTAGTGGTGGTAGTGGTGATTGTCTATGGTAATGTTTGTGATGATTATGATAATGATGGTGGTAGTCATGGTGATCGTAGATGGTTATGGTAGCCTTGTGATGATTGTGATAAGGCTTTTAAAAAAAAAAGATGTTGTATTGCCCTTTGCGACCGACCCAAAAATTATTAAATCGACGGTCGGCTTTATAATTTTTATTTTTTTACCGTTTTTTAGAAAAACAAAAGTGAGAAATATCAGCCCAAAGAAAGAGCTAAAAAAAAAAGTTTAAAAAAAAAGTTAAAAAAAAAAAAAATTCTGACCGACCAACCAATGTTTTGGCACCTAAAGGGCAATATACAACATCTTCTTTTTTTTAGGCCTAATGGTGGTAGTGCATGGTTGGTAGTAGTGGTAGTAGTGGTAGTGGTGAGTGTGGTAGTGGTATTGTGATGGTAAAGATCATGACCATCCAATGGTAGATGGGGGTTGAGCCTGGGGGGGGGGGGGGGGAAGCCACAAACTGGTCTGAGTCCCCTTTTGAAAACCAATGGACGAACCTTGAGTATACAACACAAGAAAAATGCCCCTATTGATATCATCATGTTTCAGCATCCCCTCCTTACATACTCCTAGATCTGATCCTGATGATGTAGTGATGATGATGGTGATAGAAATTGATAATGGTTACCGTGGCGATTATATTGATAATGGCAAATGAAAGTGCATGGTGGTGAAGATGGTGGTATTTTTATAGAGGAAGACGGGGAGGGGCCAGTCTAACAGTGAAGTAACACGAGCTACTCTGGATTAATTGTGTATTGGAGATGGTGCACACAATGTATGCTTTCTTGGAGTAAGAATACTGAAAAAATTAACAGGAGTTATGCTTGTAAACTATTAAATGGCAAGGAGGCGAGTTAGCTATGTCGGTAAAACGTTTGCCTGTCGTCTGTTGGCGGATGACTGAAGCTTGCGTTGTGTGTTAACGTGCCCCTCCCCCGTTCTATAGGCTTTGTTAAGTGGAAAACACTCCGTCCCTTGGATAGGACGTTAAATGGAGACCCTGTGTAGAAGAGAGTCACCCCCTTTGCATGTTAAGATTAAGAACCCACTGCACTATTCATATAAGAGTAGGGGGGAAACCCCGGTGTACTAGTCCACCTGCACACCCCCAATCAGTTATACCTGGAGGAGAGACCCAAGGGTTACATTGATTCAGTTTGCTTTTCGCCTCCCAGGCACAGGTGATGCCAATACCATTAATAATGATAGTAAATCATTAGCATGTTTGGTCATGTCGTCAAACAATCAATAATGGATTGATCATGTAAGTGATTAAGCTAATACCGGTAATCATAAAAGACTAAACTACCAAAGTACCAATATTTGTTTGTAATTGCAGATCATAATGTTGCCTTGCTACCAGGCTGAGGGCAATTTCCTCTTCACTCAAAACACTCTAGGTTTTCCCAGGAGTTAGACTGATCACAATACTTACTTAAGATTATTTGAAGCCCCACTGCGCTAGTTTTGCCAGGAGGGATTAGACCTCCCTTCATGGTCACTGACAGGTGGTTATCTCATCAAATAAGCTCTCAATTAACACAAGAAAAAAGGGGATCATGGGGGACCAATGGTCACGGATTAGGCATTGTTTGCTATATAGAGGGTGCAAGTAGCTATAATTAGTGCAGTGGGGCTTTAAAGTTTTCATCTTTTCATCTTAATTGGCTCTGGATCAAGTCATATGATACTCATCTTTGAATTTTGAATATTGTGCGTGTGTGTGTGTAATTGGGTTTTTACAGATGTGTCAATCAGATATGATTATTTACTTATGGAAGGTTTGTTTGTCTTATTCCAAGGTCAACCAAACATTTTCATCAATTTAGTGAAAGACCATAAGCCTGGGAGCCAGGCTAACCATGTTTAATAGGGAGCCAGGCTAACATGTTTCATAGGTCTTTGACCCTTTTTATCTCAAAGCGGATACGTGTGATTTGAAACTTCTTTTTTATTGGAATACTTGGCTGTTATAAAAATAAACTAAATATTCCTAAATATGTGTGTTATGAAAGAAAGATAAATAAAACTTGAACTTGAACTTGAATTTGATATGAAACAATTTCAGTCAAAAGAGATATTCTGGCACCTTGTTGACTAACTTTATGGGTACTGGTATTCAGGCACACCACTGCCTAAAATCATACTGTTTCTAAATGTTGCGAGCGAGCAAAGCAAGTGAGGAAAAAAGAAACTAAAATTGTCTCTAAAATGTTATTTCTTCATGGAAATACACAGTGGTTACCAATATTTTTGTTTTCCCGAAATTGATGTTTATGTCACAGTGGTTCCAAAAATAAATGTTGAATTAATTTCTCTTGCAGCACCTCTAGAAATGTCCTGCCTCACATATACATACATGTATATATTTATTTTTTTGAGGAGGGGGGGGGGGGAGAGAGGGAGGGGGAGGATTGCCAATCCCCCCTTTAGAACTGCTACTAATACTCCAGCCCTGTTTATTTTTCTTAGCTTTGAAAGTTGAAGCGATTGACTTTTTCGATTTTGTCTATTACTTTGTATCAACACATTGAGCTAGAATGTTTTCTCTTCATGTTTTTTTCCTTCTTCCTATTCACATTTCAGTGCTTAACAACCACAAACCAACGCTTTTAAAGTTCAAACCTATCACAGCTTTGATCAAAGAAGATAGGGGGCACAGGTATGTGTCGACAATATCTGATAAGCATATCAAACAAGACGAAAAGGAAACTGATTAAACATAAAGTGCTTCTCAAATTTTCCAATGGGTAGGGAGGGGCAGGTCACATGTAGGCCTCTGTTCAAAATATTTGACGAGGAAAAGAATGAAAAGGCACAATAGAAATTGTGAGTACCTTTTTGTGTTGCTTGTCAAAATAATTTTAGAGTGGAGATTTTGCTTACAGGTGCCTTGGGGGAACCCCTCTAAAATTTTCTGAGTAGCGGCCATAATGAATGTTACCATAATGTTTCTTAAAATCCTCTTTGAAATTGATGCATGCACATGTGCAGTTAGTGAGTAGACAATGCCATGCATTCTGACTACCAGTAAGTTGATTGAGTTCAACAGTTCAACAGGCAGAATTATGTGATTTGTAATTATTATCGTAACCTTGCCAAACTGTATTTGTTTTAGATACAAAGGATGTGAGGCTGTGTTTTGTAAAATATCAGTTATGTGGAAGGGAATTTCCCTTTGAGTCCCTTCTTTGTGCCAGAATGTTTCTTGGCACTTTGCCAGATATTATGAGATCATGTTTCAAGAGACCTCCACCCCCCCCCCCCTCCCCCACCTCCCAGGAAAATGTTACTCTTAGAGCTTTTTATGTGCAGTGACCTAATTCAGAAAAAAACGTCACTTACAAAAATGTAGGCTATTGCTACCCTGGCAATTTTTTTTTTTTTTTTTTTTTTTTGGGGGGGGGGGGGGGGGGCTAGATGTCATAATATTCATCTATAGTACCTGTATCACTAAGAAAGTTGATACAAACATTAAGGAAAATACTTTTTTTCCTGAAGGAAATACATTGTCCCACCAAGTTTATTAACAGAATATACCAAAATCAATGAATTGTGAAATTGGATAATTTCAGTAACTGCAATTGACATTAATTTTTTTTCTTCCAATTATACACATTTTGGGCCCAGGCTTGTTAAAAATGTCTGTAGACAAGAATAACATATTTTGTACAAAAGATTTGAAGCATAGCTCACAAAGGAAATCATAAAGAAATCATAAAGTTGCCCAAAAGAGAAGTGTACTTCTCCTTTTTCCTTGTTTACATTAAGGCTCCGTGAATCTTTAACTCATTATCAACTAAAACAATTGTACTGGGGCTATGTATTACCGCATGCTTTTTATTGCTGCACTGTATGGTCTAGTCGATTTAAATATAATGTCGATATGCTAAATAAACTTCATAAAAGAGCAGCTTATATTATTTCTAGACAGTCTTGGCACATTCCATTGCGACAGGTCTTGGATGGCCTAAAATGGCCAACTCTAAATGAATTGTTCGATAAGGCCACTTGTTGTCTGGTTTTTAAATGTATTAATAATTTAGCACCTCCAGCTGTGTCGGATAAATATGTACTACTAGATGATGTTATGCAACGCACAACTCGAAATAGTAATAAGAATCTGTTAAAACCTTTTAAGTGCAATACTGAATTTTATGCTAACACTTTCGTGAATTATGGCGTTAAAGTGTGGAACAAACTTACAGTGGAAGCCCGACTTTTTTTTAACTCTTAATGTATTTAAATGCATGATATCAAAGAAGTAACATGTTTTTAAATTTTCTTAATCTCGTTTTAAATTTGTATCTACTAAATTGGATCTGGGAGAATTATAGGTTCTCTGTCATTTTTATCATGAATCCTCTATCTTGCTGAACATTGTAAAATCTGACCTTTCTTGCCCGTTTACAATATTATATGAGCTGTGTCTCACTTCCTGTTTTTTTAATACAAAGGTCATTTTAACTTCTTATATTGTATCATTATTTACCTTTAATATGGTCTCACCTTTACTATATATATTTGTTGTCGTATTTGATTTTATACTCTATTTTTTCTCTTACTTTATTAAATATGTAAACATTTTGCATATCTATTATTGTATTTGTATTTTTACAAAGCAAGGCAAGATGAAAGATCAGGTTTTTGTTTTTTATCGTAAATTATTTCATATTGTTAGTTTTACTTGTTTATCATTGTGCTTTGATGTCAATATGCTTTATGTATTCAATTTGTTGTCTTTTTCTTCCTACTGTTATATGTATGATTTTGTTTTAAGAAATTGTATATATGTGTATTTTAATTGAGACAGGGCCTTATGGAAGACCAGTTTTTAATCTGAATGAGATACCCTGTATAAATATGTGAAATAAATAAATAAATGTTTGATGTTGATTTTCTTTGTATAAGTATTGTTGATCTTTTTATGTATTTCAATTTGGTGGCCCCTTTTTATAAGTCCTGCTTTCTCCGGGGTCACCAAACCATCATTGTGTTCTTCTAAATTTTTGTTGTAACTTGTTTTGATTGTATATTTATTTTGATGGTTGTACTATTAAATAAATTGAATTGAATTGAATTTGTACAGTGATCGTATGAATATTAAAAACTCTTGTAACCTTCTTTTTCTAAGGCAGCCTTTTCTCTCACTGTCACTGACCTTTTTTCTTCACATTTTTTAAAATTAACTTGGCGTCAGGTCAGAATCCTCCTTTGAACTATGATAGAAAATAAGTCTAGAGTCAAAGGGATTTTCAATTTTCTGTGTCAATAATAGTGCTGTAACATCACAGATATCTCCAATTCCGTTTAACCGCCAGTCAAAACCGGACGGTTTTCGGTTAAACGATTAAAAAAAAAAAAAAAAAGGACTTTCATTTAACTGCGATGTGCATTTGAAGGCGTCGATTTGTGCTTGTGAACTTGTCAAAAATAATAGTAACAATGTCGTTTTTAGAAGAATGTGTAAGATCATTCATGTAAATTAAAAACAGTAGATCAATACACGATTAGCCATAGATTTACGCTCAATATCAACCTTATATGATCAATAAAAATTAAGGCTTTGTAATACATGACCAAGTATCACATATACGACCCCTCTCCATATAGAGGTAGCACCCCCAATGTATGATTTATCTATGATCAATGTCTGCTTGATCAATCAAAATTAAGGCTTTGTAATACATGACCAAGTATCACATATACGACCCCTCTCCATATAGAGGTAGCACCCCCAATGTATGATTTATCTATGATCAATGTCTGCTTGATCAATCAAAATTAAGGCTTTGTAATACATGACCAAGTATCACATAAACGACCCTTCTCCATATAGAGGTAGCACCCCCAATGTATGATTTATCTATGATCAATGTCTGCTTGATCAATCAAAATTAAGGCTTTGTAATACATGACCAAGTATCACATAAACGACCCTTCTCCATATAGAGGTAGCACCCCCAATGTATGATTTATCTATGATCAATGTCTGCTTGATCAATCAAAATTAAGGCTTTGTAATACATGACCAAGTATCACATATACGACCCCTCTCCATATAGAGGTAACACCCCCAATGTATGATTTATCTATGATCAATGTCTGCTTGATCAATCAAAATTAAAGATAAACTTTAGTACTGGTAATGCGATTGAATTGTGAAAGAAAATGTGTGGAAAGGATCAGAAACAGTTGATCATGTAGCATGTAAGTATTGGTGTGCACTGCAAGGTTCTGGAGTCATCAAAATCATAATAAATTTGACCGAGTCTTGGTAAAGTAACAAGCACTCACATAGAAAGCTATATATGGGACAACACACATGGTGTCGGGGCTATGTATACCTTGTTTTCCTTGTCTTTCTATGCTCATTACTCAGCCAGTATACATTTTCTTCCAAAATTGTTTGGCACATGTCATTTATTTGTAATCTTGAACATTCAGTGTAAGTTTTGTTTGATTCTGTGAGAATTTTTTTTAATTTTTTTTTTTACCAGTACTGGAGTTTATCTTTAAGGCTTTGTAATACATGACCAAGTATCACATAAACGACCCCTCTCCATATAGAGGTAGCACCCCCAATGTATGATTTATCTATGATCAATGCCTGCTTTTGTATTTTTTCATTTACCAGCCCAGAAGCCCAGGCAGAATAAGTAATAGCAGGCCATGTATCACAAGTACATAATTGTACGACCCCTCTTCACATAGAGGGAGCACCCCTCGGTGTAAGGATTATCTATGATCAGTGACTGCTTTTGTATTTTTCATTTACTAGCCCAGAATTTAAGCCCAGTATGTCATACAAGGACCCGATGGGATCGGTAGCCTGTACAAGAAAGTCGTCTATCGTGTATCATGTGTACAAGTACATAATTATACGACCCCTCTCCACATAGATAGAGGGAGCACCCCCGGTGTATGGATTAATCATCTATGATCAATTAACGCTTTTGTATTTTTCATTTCCTAGTCCAGAAGCCCAGTATGTCATACAGGGCCCCGGCAGGATCGGTAGCCTGTACAAGAAGGCCGTCTATCGCGAGTACACCGACGACTCGTACACCACGTTGTCGGACCGTCCGGAGTGGATGGGATTCCTGGGACCGATCATCTATGGAGAGGTCGGGGACACAATCAAGATACACGCCAAGAACATGGCATCCAGGGAGTTCAGCATGCATCCTCATGGTGTCTTCTATCTCAAAGATTCTGAAGGTGAGGATTTTTTTTTTTTTTTTTTTTTTTTAAAGTTAAATCATCTTGTATTTATTTAACTCCAAACAAATAGGATCATTCTCAAATTGTTTATAATATTCAATAACAAATTTTAAAACTATAGTGTAACGTAGCGAATTGATTACAGAAGTAAAGATTACAATAACCAGGAATGACAAAAATTAACATACTTCTGAAGGTGAGGGATTTCGGTTATCGTGCGTTCAGACTACCAAAGTGTATCGCTTAGCTAAATGAGATAGTAATAACCTGCTTTCTAGTCTGTACCTTGTTTAAAGCCCCATACTGCACTACTTATAGCTACTTGCGCCCTCTGTATAGCAAACAATACCTAATGAGTGAATATTGGTCCCCCATGATCCTCTTTTTCCTACATTTTTTGAGAGCTGAGTTGATGAGATAATTAACCACCTGATCAGTGACCTTGCAGTGTGGTCTAATCCCTCCTTTACACTAGTACTGATGAGCTTTAAACAAACAGAACTTTGTTATTCCTGGCTCAATTTTCCTAATTGAGGTGTCATATGACAGGGCAGAAACTGAAGCTTTTAAAAATTAGATTTTTTTTTCTTTGAAATTCAGATACCGTCAACCAAATGACTTTTGGGTTTCCTCTCTTCAATTTGATTTTAATCACTCATGCATGAAATATGCATTATATGAGTTGCATCAAATGAAAGACGACGATCTAAGGTTTACAAATATGTGTCATTTATTAATTATGATGAAACATTGATCATTCTTGGTTTTCGTTTTTTCTGGGACGCAGAGAGAGAGAGAGAGCTGTATTGAAGAGAATATTGATAACTTGTTCTGACACAATCACAAGAAAGTGATGAGAGAAATTAAAAAGTGATTCGCCTACATCTTCTAACCCTGCCAGGTGCCGTGTACGAAGACAACACCAGAGGCAAGGACAAAGCAGACGAGCGCATCGCACCAGGGGGCAGCCACACCTATATATGGGAGGCGAACAAGAGGGCGGGGCCGGCAGAGGGAGGGCCCAACTGTGTCCCGTGGATCTACCATTCACACATCGACGCCCCGTATGGGACGAATACAGGCGCTATCGGTTTCATGCTCATTTGTAAGACAGGTAAAATGAGAAGAAAATTTGCACTCTGGCCCATAAACTTGGAATAATTTGTTCATGCCTCTTTTCGTGAGATGATTGCGACGATATGCATTATTCTTCTCAGAATTGAATTGATCAATCAATCTATATATTGTCATAGACTTACTTACTGCCCATTATGCCTCCTAGCACATAGGGCAGCAACATAAGTCTTCGACTCTTTCCGATCCTGGGCCAGTCTTTAGATGGTTCCCCATTCCCCCTTCCACAGTTCTTCGTCAAGTGTTTTTAGGACGTCCGCTCTTTCTTTTGCTTTCTGGTTGTTTGTGTGATGTCATCTATGTACTTTCTCATTACATGTCTGATCCATCTCCACCTTCTTCTAATGATGTCATAGTGCCATAGAGATTGATCATTTATAGGTTCTGAGGAGATTTAGACTTTATCTATCCAGAATAAATCATATTGTATTATAAATTTACTCCACTTTTGGGAATGGTTGTGATGCCAATACTGAAGTGCTTCGTACTTTTTAATTTCTCCTCAGAACTGGTCAATATTTGGGCACTCTTAATATTTGCACTGTCCTACACCAGTAAGACCTTTTATTCTTTTATTATTTTGGAAAAATTAGATCATGGAAGACTAACTCCATTTGAGATGGTGTCATGAGCAAATAGATTCTGAGGGCAGGTCGACTATATTAACAAAAAAATCCTCTTAATTTTGAAGTTAAAGATGAATTCTTGTAACGCGAGAAGGACTTTTACAGAATTGACAAGAATTTGACTTGGTCTACAAGAAAAGCACAGTCACTGCAAACATAAATGGGTGTATGGCACTACACATACATTTTGCAGAATTGTTTGGTCCTAACCAACTCTCCACCATTTCTTGTTATATTTTGAATATGTGGGCCTTTGAAGAGCATTTCTTTTCAGGGTAAAGTTCTATTGTGACTCTCTTCCAAATCTGACTAAAAATGGATGAGAAATCTACTTTTTTTTTAAATGCAGAAAAAAAATCCACCCTAAGCAGAACTCATCCATTTCTTCAAGTTGTGTAAGAACTACAAACACGTATCTTACTATTACAGTCAAGCAAATATTTTTCTTATGAAAGAATACTTTAGAGTCTATGTTGACTTAACAGATTGAAAGAACGATATACCAGTGTGTGTTTCATTCAACAAATTCAGATCTCAATTCAAAGTTCACATTGAGCTCTGCAATGCAGTGATAAGAATTTCATTGCTATGTAACAATTACAAGAATGAGTTTATGAGAATAAAAAAAAGGGCAGGTTTATTTGAATGACTACTACCACACCTGGTTAATTGTCCTGCATTGTGCACTGTAGACAGATAAGAAATCAACTCCAATTTTTGAAATGGTTGTGATGCCAATATTGAAGTGTTTCATAATTCTTATTTTCTTCTCATAACTGGTCAATATTTGGGTCCCCCCCCCCAGTATGAGCTGTGCAAATTTGCTGAACGTTGTGAAAGCCACCACTCTAAAATTTTCTTTCTGTGAGATTCTATTCTTTTCTACTGTTCTTTAATAATTTTAAGCAAAATGCATCAAAAGAGGAGGCTGCCAATGTTCTCAATTGCTCATCTTCAGTGCCTGATTTTGTAATGTGCATATAGTCGAGAATGAATTATTCAGAGATGCCAACCAGTACGATTAAAACGTATTTAGTACGATAATAAGAGTGAAATACGATCTTCACTTTTTTTTTAAAATATTTTTTTTAAAACCCATAAAAACAGCGGAATTGCATAGAAACATATACAAGTAAACCTCTGCAACCCCAACAAAAACTTTGCTTTACAATTTTCTCATTAAATTTTAATGATAGAGCAAACATTTTTCAGAAATTTTACTGGCCCGGGGTAGAGTCGAGTTTTCGTGAAAATCATGATTTTTCTCTCCAAAATCTTTTTTTTTTTTTGGATACTCAGTCTGTTTTTTTGTGTCAAGAGGTTGGCATCTCTGATTATTGAAACTTATGCTAATTTACAAACTTGATCCTCAAAAAGAAATATTCTGCTTGGTGCTAGTATTCTTTGTTGTCATTAATCCACATTGTAGCGAGTTTCTATGGGGAACAAGTGCACCGTATTATGCTAATGCCCCCCATTAATCTTGAGGATATCAGTTATAAGAGCTTTGAAATCTAATTGAGGAAATCATGAGTCCCAATTTAGTCTTCAACCAGCTATATCGCACCAATATAAATTTTTTTCATCATTCCAAAGAAATTAACATATATATATATATATATATATATATATATATATAACACCTGATACATTTAAAATGTTTCCAACACTCTATGCATATATTAAAGGTGCATTTAATAGTCTTCAATCAGCTAATTGCACCAATATAAAACATTTTCACCATTCTTACAAAATTAGCAACTCTCTGTTAGTCTGTATTACCTTTTTATTCTGAATTGAATTCATATAACACCTAATACATTTGAAATGTTTCTAACACTTGATGAATATATTAAAGGTGTTTTTAATGTTGTTCCTTTTGGTGAAGTAACACCATGTCAAGTTGTTAAATAATGTATTCTTGTATCACTCGACCAAACACAGTATTGATATCACACAGAGAGTGACATAACTTGGTGTTACTTTAATACGTGACTCTGACTCCCAACCCTATCCAAAGTTTGGTCGGTCCTTTTGTTGAACTTTTAACACACAGAAAACATTTAACTTGTTTACTTATCATCAAATAGAATACCTTGACATGCTTTACTTCTATTCATGAATCGGTTCTAGTTTTTCTCGGGTTTGGGGGATTTATTTGCTTTTCAATAGAAATTAACTGGCTGATTGAAACGTGTCTGTTGAAATGTACAGTGCGTATTGAAAAAAAGAGCACCCAAATTTGGTAGCTCCTAATTAAAAAGTTGTAAGCAATATGACTTTGAAATCTATTTTAAGATGAAAAGTAACTTGTTATGAGACCCGTTCATATTATTTCTGCCACGGGTGACTGTGAGTACCAGCACAATTTTGAATATGTCATTAGACAGGGTATTAGTTATCCTTCACCATGAAGTACGATTCAAGTTCGTATAGGCCATAGATTTTTAATTAGAAGCTACCAAAGTTGAGTACCGGTAGACTATTTTTTTTATGCACTGTATACCATATTTTGAGACATATACTTATTTTAAATCATGAAGTACATCAGAATACAAAGGAATCCACTCAGTCTCGCTGAAAAGCATACGGTATGCATTGCCCGCGAAAAATGGCTATATGGGACTACACATACATTTGGCTTGACTGTTTGGTCCAAACAACTTGCCATTTCTTGTTAAATTTTGAGTATGAGAGCCTTTGAAGAGCATTTCTTTTCAGGGGACTCATTTCCATTTTCTTCTCTCAAACTCTGCCCTTATACTGAACTCGTGCTGAAATCAACTGATACATTCTTGCTCTCAAATAAGCAGCGTAGTCTAATTGCATAAAAGGAGACAAAAAAAGGATGTCTTGACTAGATCTTGTTTTGAGTTGCACTGGTTTTACTTTAAAGAAGAAACCAAATTTAAACAGATCAGAACATAAGTCGCATCATAAATATAGAACCAACCAGAAGAAAGCTGAAAACGGAATTTATACGTGGAAGCGATTTTGTAGAGGAAAAAAAATTGTTCATTGCCTCTTTTGTTCTCATTTTTGGGCAAAAAGGTTTGAAAAACTGATGTGGAAAGGGGACTTTGCCCTTTTCAATACGTATTCCTTGAATTCCTTGAAAGCTCTGAGCGCCAAAATCGGCTGCCTTGCAGAGCGTGGGTAATAGTTGGAGCGCCTTGAGTACCATGCATGGTGGATATGTGCGCTATGTACATGTAAATATCCAATTATTATATTCTGTATTTTTTCTTTCAATTCCGGGTTATGGAATCAATGGAAGAACTTGCGTGGAAAAAAAGTAAATTATCTCCTTTTTGTCAGATTTGATGAACTGAAGTGGGAAGAGGACTTTGCCCTCATATTACCCTTTTTTAGTACATATATGTGGGTTAATAGGAAAGAAATGAGCCTGCCGCATACTCCTGCGGCAGACTTGCCGCAGATCTGCAGCAGACCTGCCCAGACAGTCATCTTTTTCACATGCAAATTAGTTTTGCCGCAGACTTGCCGCAGACTTGCCGCAGACTTGCCGCATACTCTTTCAGTATGATGAAGAGTCTGCGGCAGGTCTGCCGCAGACTTGCTGCAGACTTGCCGCATACTCTTTCAGTATGATGAAGAGTCTGCGGCAGGTCTGCCGCGGACTTGCTGCAGACTCTTCGTCATGAATATTCACATCTCATATAGACCTGCTGCAGACCTGCCGCATACTCTTTCATATCCAGTACGTGGCAATAAAGTATGCATGTAAAAGAACCAGTGATAAACTGATTGATACTTCATAATCGATATTGGCAGTATCGATATTATCAATTAGGTAATACCAATATATACATATATATTACCAATTAGGTATGTTCTATTCTCAATTGTATTAACCTCATCACATTGATCATTTGAAGTGTATTCAAGAGTAACATTTAAAGTGACACAGGCTCGTACACATATATATACTAAATATGTATATTGTTTCTTGGTTAGTAATCATAGTTTCTTGGTTAGTAATCAATATATCTATTGCTTAAACGTGAATGTAATTGTAACATGATCAGACAAAATAATCTATTGGTTAATAATGGCAAAAGGAAAATAGAAATCACAAAAATGATGTGCATTGTCTTAATTTGCTTAACAAATCATGATAAATGTATTTTTCTGTCACACGTGTAAAGTAATAATGAATATGCATGAGATGATTGGTTTCAATTGGCCCTATTAGACTTTAATGGGATTTCCTGTGGCAGACCTGCCGCAGACTGTTCCTGTGGCGTACTGGTATGCGGCAAGTCTGGAGCAAAGTTTCGCCCTGCCGCAGATCTGCCGCAGACTGTTCCTGTGGCATACTAGTATGCGGCAAGTCTGGAGCAAAGTTTCATCCTGCCGCAGATCTGCCGCAGACTGTTCCTGTGGCATACTAGTATGCGGCAAGTCTGCAGCAAAATTTCATCCTGCCGCAGATCTGCCGCAGACTGTTCCTGTGGCATACTAGTATGCGGCAAGTCTGGAGCAAAGTTTCATCCTGCCGCAGATCTGCCGCAGACTGTTCCTGTAGCATACTAGTATGCGGCAAGTCTGCAGCAAAATTTCATCCTGCCGCAGATCTGCCGCAGACTGTTCCTGTGGCATACTGGTATGCGGCAAGTCTGCAGCAAAATTTCTTTCTGCCGCATACTTCGGCATACTCTTTGCCGCAGACTAAAAGTCTGCGGCAGGTCTGCGGCATACTTTTCACTTTCCTATGGGTTATGTACTAATAGTATTCTGTATTTTTCCTTTCAATTCCGGGGTTTGAAATCAATAGAAAGAACTTAAGTGGAAGAATTTTTAAAATCTCTTTCTTCAGATTTGAATAACTGATGTGAAAAGAGGAATTTGCCCTTACATTACCCCTTTTTAGTACATAATGTGGGTCGGATCACGGGTGGCCAACCCGCAAGCTCTTTTGGTGCAGCCAGTGGAGCATTGAAAAGTAATTATAAAAATAGCTCATGAATGAAATGCGGCCCGCATAGCAGCGATGAAATAGGGTAAAACATTTACACACAGCTATCTCTATTCCCATTATTTGTTTTCATCATTCACAACATATTGACTTGTTACATGGTTGATACAAAACTCCTCAAATGTTGTCGCATTATATTACATTAATATCACTCGCCGTGTTAAGTTCAGCTGTAATTTCTGCACGCAGTGACGTTTGTAAATATATGAATGTTGTGAATCAAGAAATATGTTTGAAATGCCATACTTGTCTTGAAACTGACAAGCCTTTTCTCCTGTGCCGTTGAATTTTCTCATGAATCTTAATCGTAAACTGGATAGTCCCCTTCCCTTTACACCGCGTTCAATGAGATGTTCAGTGTACAACTAATAAAGTTAGGATATTCTTTCTGCTGTGTCCTTGATTTTGTTTGAAATAACAACCAACATGGTGTAGACTTCGAGACCTGCGAAAAAAAAGGAATTTGGACTCTGGACTCTATCCTGATATTCTCACTTTTGAATACATATCGGGTTATGTATTATTTTTTCCCCTTTCAATTCCTGGGTGAACAATTTCTGGGTGAACGCGGCTGAATTATTTTTATCTCCTATTTTTTTTGTTATAGACTAGAGCGGCATGCATTCCTTTGTTCTTTTTGTGCCCATTTTGTGAGCAAAACCATTGAAAAACTGACATATAATGTGATATATGACCTTGCACTCAATTTTGCAGTAAAAAAAGAGAGTGCAGGGTACTATCTTTGAAAACATAATAGGATAAGGCCTTTAAAAAAAGGGTTGTATTGCCCTTTAGGTTCCAGCACCTGGGTCTCTCTTTGGGCTGATATTTTTCAATCTTGAATGCTTTAAAGCCCCACTGTACTACTTGTAGCTACTTGCTCCCTCTATATAGAAAACAATGCCTAATCGGTGACCATTGGTCCCCCAGGATTTTCTTTCACTTATGTTAATTCAGAGCTGAGTTGATGAGATAGCCACCTGTCAGTGACCACCCTGGGTGGTCTAATCCCTCCTAGCCAAACAAGTACAGATGGCCTTTAACACATATTAAACTTTTTTTTTCTAAAAAACATTTCAAAAAATAATAATAATAAAAAAAAACCCATAGACTTCACATGTTAAGCATTCAAGGAATGTCTTCCTACTGGGTACCCATTTACCTCACCTGGGTGAGGTGGGGCAAATGTAGATTAATGCCTTGCCAAAGGACATTATGCAAACAGGAATATAGGCTGTAATCTTCATCAGACATTTATTTCTTGTGTATTTAAACAGAGCTTTCCCCTCTTGTTTCATTGATAAACAAGATTGTAAAGGCCTGTTTTCATCAGAACGAAGTTGCAAATAACCCGCTATTTTAACTAGCCCGATCTCGAATTGGCCAGCTAATTTGCGTCTTCATCAGCCCGCAGTTGCAATTAGCAGGCTATTTGGTTGAGATAATATCCCAAGAAATCGTGGTCTTGTTTCCAAAATAGCCAGTTATTTGGGAAAAAGTGGGCTAATTTGCGCCTGTCAGAGCTAGTTTGTGATGAGTGTATCGGTCTGGTGAAAACCCAATTTCGAGCTTCAGGAAAATATTCCGAGTCTGAAAATGGCCCGAGTCTGAAAATGGCGGGTTATTTTGCAACTTCGGTCTGGTTAATATCAAGACTTGAACATTTTTTTTTTCATTCACCATTTTCTTCTTCTCAATTTCCAGGAATTTTGAATGAAAACAATCGAAGGACCGATGTGGCTGAGGACTTCATCCTCATGTTTACTGTGACCGATGAGAATATGAGCTATTATATCGATGACAATATTGAAAGGTTTGCCGCAGATTCAGACCCAGGTTTGTACAATCAGGCCTGATAATTACCAGATTTAAATCAATTTTTTTTTTCTCCCTGATTTTACCCTTATTTCCCCTATTTTTTCCTATTTTTCCCTATTTTTCTCCTATTTTTTCCCAATTTTCTTACTCAAAAGGGAGGAATGTTGTTAGATGCCATTTTTTTCTTTCCTGAATCCTTTTTATTTTTTTAATCAAGGAGGGGGGGGGGGGGGGGGGGTTTGGTTGAGGAAAAAAAAACTTTTTAATTTTTAGTTCTCACTATCACCCCTGACAATTGACCCTACTGCAAATATGACGTTCAACAGTAAATTGCGACCTTCCTCCCATAATGCGCAGGCCAGCACATGTGCAGATACAATATTGGGGAAGACAATACAGACAAGGTTTCCGGCTTCCATAGAGATTGTATAGCAGTGTCGACTAATTCCTTATTTTAGTAAGCTATTGTTCAGGTAAAATTATTTTGAATTAACAAAAAAGAAGAAGCTTGTGGAAAGTTGTAAATTTCTTTAGACCAGTTCTAAAGATAGAAAGTTAAACGAGAAAACCACTTAAGAACTCTTATGGATGTAAGTGAGAGAGAGATAGAGGATGCAAGACGAGAGGGAGAAAGAGAATATGTGAAATGTTTATCCTTTGGTAACTTGTAATGATATGAATCTCTCTTTTTTTTCCTTTGCTACCATTCCACTGACCACTCATATACTACACCTCCACTACCCCATTCAACCCCTCTGCCACTCCCTAAATTACCCTCACCACTCCTCTATTACCTCTCCACCACTGTTCCTTTACCCCATATTACCTATCCGCTTCTCCTATATTACCTCCACCACCTTTTTCTCTCTTACCCCTGATCCACATCTGTACACCTACTAACTCCTATGTTACCCCTCCCCTGCTCCTTTTTAACCCCACCCTCTCCTATATTGCCCCTCCACCTCTCTTATATTACCCCTCAACCATTCCTACATTACCCCTCTACCATACCTCTATTACATCTGAACCAATACTTTATTACCCCTCTGTCACTCATGTATTACCCCTAAAATGCTCCTACATTACCCCGCCATCATCGCTACATTACCCCTCCACCACTCCTATACCCTTCTACCCCTTCTCTACCACTCCTCCACCACTCCTATATCCTTCTACCCCATCTCTACCACCCTTCCACCACTCCTATACCCTTCTACCCCATCCCTACCACCCCTCCACCACTCCTATATCCGTCTACCCTATCTCTACCACCCCTCCACCACTCCTATACCCTTCTACCCCATCTCTACTACCCCTCCACCACTCCTATACCCTTCTACCCCATCTCTACCACCCCTCCACCACTCCTATATCCTTCTACCCCTTCTCTACTACCCCTCCACCACTCCTATACCCTTCTACCCCATCTCTACTACCCCTCCACCACTCCTATACCCTTCTACCCCATCTCTACCACCCCTCCACCACTCCTATACCCTTCTACCCCATCTCTACCACCACTCCCCTTGATCTATGTTTACCCATACACCACTCCTATACCCTTCTACCCCATTTCTACCACCCCTCCACCACTCCTATACCCTTCTACCCCATCTCTACCACCCCTCCACCACTCCTATACCCTTCTACCCCATCTCTACCACCACTCCCCTTGATCTATGTTTACCCCTCCACCACTTCTATACCCTTCTACTTCTACCCCATCTCTACTACCCCTCTACCACTCCTATACCCTTTTACCCCATCTCTACCACCCCTCCACCACTCCTATACCCTTCTACCCCATCTCTACCACCACTCCCCTTGATCTATGTTTACCCATACACCACTCCTATACCCTTCTACCCCATTTCTACCACCCCTCCACCACTCCTATATTCTTCTACCCCATCTCTTCCACCCCTCCACCACTCCCCTTGATCCATATTTACCCCTCCACCTCCACCGTGACCTAAATGCCGAACAGAGGATGAGGATTTCTTGGAGAGTAACAGGATGGACAGCGTGAATGGCTATCTGTACGGAGCTCTGCCAGGATTGGAGATCTGTCAATCAGATAAGGTGGCCTGGCACATCATGGGCGTCGGAACGGAGATCGACGTCCATACGGTCAACTTCCATGGCAACGTACTGGTAAGGGAGGTGGTCAAAATGAAGAAGTCAAAACAGTATGGAGTGTTTAGGAAATGAAGATCATTACATGAATTCGAGGGCATAAGAGGAAGCAAGAAGGAGAGAGAGAGAAAGAGAGCGATAGAGAGAAAGAGAGAGAGAAAGAGAGAGAGAGAGAGAGAGAGCGATATAGAGAGAGGGAGAGAAAGAGAAAGATATAGAGATAGAGATGGAGAGAGAGGGGAGAGAGAGATGGAGAGAGAGAGAGAGAGAGATAGAGAGATAGAGATAAAGATTGACAAAAGGGAGAGAAAGAGATGCAATGGAAAACTTGTTCATGATTTTCCTGTTCAATTGTACTTATTTATTTAACAAAGTGATAGGACTAATTTTGCAATTTTTAACACATTAAATATATACAGTAGGCTTGCTGGTGCCCCATGTGAGAGAGAGGGAGAATTGAATATAGTTATAATTTTGTTTATTGGCATAATCTTAGTTATTGAATAATTTCCTGCTCAATTGTATTTATTTATTGTACAAAGTGATAGGACTAATTTGTAATTGTTTACGCATTGAATATTATAGTTATTATTTTTTTATTTAGATAATCTTGGTTATTGAATAATTTTCCTGTTCAATTGTATTTAATTATTACACAAATGATAGGACTAATGTGCAATTGTTTACACATCGAATATAGTTGTTATATTTTTATTTACATAATTTTGGTTATTTAATAATTTTCCTGTTCAATTTTATTTATCTATAGTACAAAGTGATAGGACTAATTTGCAATTGTTTACACTTTGAATACAGTTGTTATTTGTTTAATTTACATAATCTTGGTTTAATATTTAGGAGCTCCGCAACCACCGTGTGGATACTCTCAGCTTGACTCCGGCTGTAATATCATCAGCTGACATGGTGGCTATCAACCCCGGTACATGGCTTGCTAAATCTCATGTCGTCACTCACCAAACTGGTATGTATTATTTTTTAAATTTAATTATCTAAGTATTATTTTGTGCAGGGTTGCCTCTTCAGTTAACAATCTGCTATCCCTCAGTGTAGGCCCTGCACAATAAAAAGAATATGAATAAAATATTTACCCACTCAATAAGTTCATATTGAACGCATAATGAACATAATAAGAAGCAAAGGTTATGAAAACAGAGATAAATAACACATGAAGAAATATTTTGAATACAATATTGCAAAGTGTGACTTATTATAAATATAAGTTATGATAAAAATGCACAATTGATAAATTATTAAATTGTCCAAGTATCATCAGCATGTAATCAAAAGTTGATGAACGAGGTTCTGGTTTAAAAAGACAAAATATGAATAAAACTTCTTGAATATGGTCTTAGATAGTATTATTGTATTAAGAGAATGTTTCTGGGCCTTTAAATAACAAATATAGTAATTAAACATTTCTAACACAACATAGGAAATTTATGGAACATGCAAGGTGATACTGTACACTTCCGGAGTGGTGAACATTATCAAAGAATCACCATCACAAAAAAAAAAAAAAACCCTTTTTATTTCACTTCAAATAAGGTGTCCTCTTAGGACCACTAAAATCAGGTGGAACGTGATAAAGTTTTTTATCTGTCTACCAACCAGGATACACTGATCATCCTTTCAGGAAGTTCTGTCTTAGATAGTAACTGAACTTTGACTTCAAGGAATTACACAAACTCTTCAGGCTCAAAGTATTTTTTGTTTGTTTTACAAGGTGCTTCCTGCGTTCTGCCAGCAGGAAGCGCATATTAAAAGAACACCTGGAACAGTAATCCCCAATCCCTGAGTAAATGTCCTCTCCTCTTTATATAGTGTTATGGTTGTGCACATTGCAAAATACATGATAGTGAATATTTTTCACCCTTGATCAGCCTCGCTGATGCGACAATAGGGACTTTTAGATTTGCACGTCAACAGCTTTGACTGCAACGTGTGACGTCATTTTAAGGCACTGCGCATGCGTTACGTCGTCTCAGTCGGCGATCGAGAATGCGTCAACCTTGATTTCCTAAATCTAGTACATACATACATACATATTGATATTCATATAGCGCCTTTACGTGCTCAAGGTACTAGTATGCCGCGTGCGCATAAAATATACAGTTCCTCAGGTAGACAAAGGAACATCCCTTCCCTGCTATTATGTAACAATGTGTAGAACAGGTGTCACATGCATATTCACTTGTTCTATACACATTTTTACATAATAGCAGTGAAGGGATGTTCTTTTGTTGGGGGTAGAATGAGGAACTGTATATTTTGTCCTCTTTCTTTGTCCGTGTTGTTTAGAGTGTTACTTCCTGCATGCATGTATATCGTCGAGTGCAATCTAAAAGATTTCTAATTGTAGTCAACATGCACAGTTAAGTACTTTGACATGCATGATCAGTCGGCGTTCGTCGTGTTCTCGTCCACTCAATCTAAAAGTCCCTATTGAAGTTCATCAATTCAATCACTCAATGCATTAATCACCAATCAATCAATCAATCATAACACTGATAGAAAATCTATCTAATTAATTGATTCTGTTTGTTTTGGTTGTTCAATCTTGCTTCATTTGTAAAGACTTCCCGCCCCCATCGCGCCCACAGCCCGGCACACCCTGGGCATCTAGATGGTTAACTTGTGGAGGTAGTCACAGGAAATGCCTCTGAAGGATCTCCCACAAATGTTACTCGTTGGGCAACTTCTCAGACCCTCCTGTCTAGCTGTTCCCATAGCACTCATAGAAAATCTATCCAATTTTTTCTGTTTGTTTTGGTTGTTTCATGTCACTATGTCACTATTCAGCGCCATGAAGATTATGAATTTCTTTTAGAAATGATATTTCTTGAGACATTCGAAATTATGACTCCTCTTTTAAAGCAGGACTGTACTTGTAGCTACTTGCACCCTCTACATAGCAAACAATGCCTACCGGTAATCTGTGACCATTGGTCTCCCATGGTCCTTTTTCTTATGTTAATTGAGAGCTGATTTGATGAGATATAACTACTGGTCAGTGACCGTGCAGAGTGTTCTAATCCCTCCTGGCCAAACTAGTGCAGATAGGCTTTAATCAAATCAAATGCTCTCGTTTCATGAAGCTGGTTCCCAGGTTCTCTACACGGTCAACTCTGACTGTGGTCCAGGAGCGGATGAGGAACCCCTTGCAGGACAGACGAGGGACTACTTCATAGGCATCTCAGAGAGTGTGTGGCATTATGGCCCTGATGAAATAAACGGACTGGATGGAAGAGATTTGACTGATCCCGAAAGGTAAGACTCAATAGAAGAAAGAGAAAAAGAGTAGGAACAGGATTAAATGATGTGAATTGTTTGTCGCCCTCTGTAGTGCACTGTGTACCTGATGTGCAAACATTTTCTTGTAAAGAATCGTGATTGATTCAGTTAGTCAGCGACATCTATAACTCTACAATTTAGGAACGAATTTGTAATAGAATGAAAGAAGGAAGGCATTGCATTTCTTTGTCTATAAACATAATAAATACAGTGTATTTATCCTGTCAAACTTATGGAGCGTTGCAAGAAAGTTGCGATTGATTACAAGTTGCAAAATTTTCAACTGATATTTGCAATCGATTGCAACTCAACTTTCTTACAACGCCCCACTGGTCTCCTAAATTTCCCAGGATTTTGGTAGGATTATAGTTTAAAAAATTAAATTAAGCTAACTAGATCTAGCTTTTATTCTCCCCCACCCTCTCTCTCTCTTATGGGGTGTTGCAACAAAGTTCAGTTGCGATCAATTGCGAATTTGCAACTAATCGCAAGATCGACCTACGCTTGATTTTGGGGATTTGCAATTCATTGCCACTTTCTTTCAACACCCCATTAGTCAGTTTCTGTTTCCAATTTCTAACCATTCCAGCGAGTCATTCCCCTTCTTCACCGACACCCCAAACCGCATCCCCGGAACCTACCTGAAGGCCAGGTACGTCCAGTACTCCGACGGCGACTTCACGCCCGACAAACTGATCGTGAGGACCGCAGATGACCATCACATGGGTGTCCTAGGCCCGGTCATTCGGGGCGAGGTCGGGGATACCATCCGGGTGACGTTCAAGAACACCGGGCGTGTCCCGCACAGCATCCATCCCAGAGGCGTGCTTTATGATAAAGCCAATGAGGGTTCCAACTACGTGGACGGTACAGATGGTAAGTTCATACCTACCAACCCTTCCGAATAATCAAGAATATTCTGTTTTTCTGGATTTTTAGGACCCCAAAATCCGGAATATTCCAGATTTTCAAAATTTCTATTTTTTTTAATTTTTTCATTTTATTTATTTAGTTATTTATTTATTTTTTTTTTATTTATCTATTTTTTTTTGTTTTGCGTTGCTTAAGCCAAATTAAGCTTGTTTTATCATATGCCGTGATGTGCGTTGAAGGGCTGCATGATTGAGCAGCGAATTTGTATTTGCTTTTTTGCACAGATTTACCGCGTATTGCCAGTTACACTGCCGCTGCATGTGCGAATTACGCCCGTTAAGGGTACAGATTTCTTATTTTTGAAGACATACCGTGCTAAAAATTCTTTATTCTCGTTTTCAAATGTTGGCAGGTATGTAAGTTAGGAGACAGGAAAGTTCATCGTTATATAATGCATACAGTTAACAATTGAATTATTCATACCCTTACCAAGGGGGTGTTTCACAAAGATCCTTAGTTGACCTTAACTCTAAGTTGGACTTAACTATTATGGAGAGCCATTTGCAGCCTAAAAATTAAATATATTCAAAAGCGAAAATCAAGTATTTTAGATTTTTTTTATAAATTGCACATCAAGAACATGAAATCTCCCACGATAATAGAAAATATGAAAGATTTGAATCAACATTTTATGCCTTTTAAAATAACTTTTGCAAAATATTTTCATAGATGCTAACGGCTTTCCATAATTGTTAAGTCCAACTTAGAGATAAGTTCAACTTAAGATTAGTTGCGATTTGTCCCAATTTATGCATCTTGAGAATGTGACATATTAAAGCTTAAATTTAAAAGTATTCAACAATTGCCCCTAATTCAACTAGTCCGCCTATCATTTTTGAGTTGCGTACAAAAAACAAAAAAACAGCAATTTCGCTACGGGAATGACTAATTTAGTTACCGATGTATGAAGAATCTAGGTCTCTGATTAGGCCAAATAAAAAAAAACATGTTTAACGTCCTGCCTTTTTGAAAAATAGGAAGGAGGAGGTCCTTTTTTCCTTCTTTTTTTTTCTTCTTCAAAATTTTTCCTGACAGTTGGGCTATTTTTCGAGATGGCCGCCGGTAATTTCTTTTTTTCTTTTTTTTAAATCAGAAAAAGATAATTTTAGCAGTATGTTTTTCATGTTTTAATTCATTGAAGAAAAACATGAGAAGAAGAAAAAATGGACAGCTTGTATCCAATGGTTTGAACGGTATCAGTCTTTATAAACTGCTGCCTCATCTCTTTCCATCTCCCAGAGGCTGAGCAGGCTGATGGCTCCGTAGCCCCAAACGCCACCTTCACGTACACCTGGACTATCCCCCAGTCCATAGGACCAACGGATCTGGACCCAGACTGTCTGACCATGGTGTACACGTCAGGAACAGATGAAACGATGGACCTGTATTCCGGTCTCGTCGGACCTATGCTGATCTGCAAGGAGGGGACTTTGGACGCTGATGGAAACCGGGTAAGAATTAACTCACAGTTAAAAAAAATACCCATCTCCTAGGCCTATATGTCTGTCTATCATTGCATTATTTATTTTAAAGCCTATCTGCACTAGTTCAGGAGGGATTAGACCTCGCTGCGTGGTCACTGGCAGGTATCTCATCAAATTAGCTCTCAATTAACATAAGAAAACAGGGACCATGGGGGATCAACAGGTACCGTTTATATAGAGGGCGCAATTAACTACAAGTAGTGCAGTCCCGCTTGAAGACTATCTTGTGGATATCAAGAGTTGTGCAAGCACTGTGGTATATCGATGAAGGATCTTGACTCTTGTACTGTCAAACCTGCTTTAGTGACCACCTGTCTTCAAAGACCACCTGTCTATAAAGACCACATGTTTTGTTTCCCTTGAAAATGGTTTCTCATTGAAACATGTACTAAAGGAACCTATCTACAAAGACCACCTGTCTACAAAGACCACTTTTTGTGTTTCCCTTGGGTGGTCGCTATAGACAGGTTTGACTGTAGTAGAATTCCTTGGTGTTGATCCTTGCTCAGTGCTTACGTCCTTGGACAAGGTGTTTCTCCCTCATTTGCCTCTCTTGACCCAGGTGAATGGAATGGGTACCTGGTAATGATGGGGTGATAATAATTGCAGTTCCCACTTTATATAGGAATATTTATACTGCCTTACTGATGGTGCTACTCCGGATGAAAAGATCATTTTATTACTTTTTAATATTTGATTCCAAAGGGTATCGAGTCCAATTACTAAAATGGTTTGTATTCCTTTTTAAAATAAACCCTTTGTAGCAATGCACTGTATAGAAAGACCACATGTCTATAAAGACCATTAACTTGCTTCCATTGCTCTCTCTCTCTCTCTCTCTCTCTCTCTCTCTATCTTTGTGTCTTTTTGTCTTTTTCACACACTTCCTTCATACAATGATGTTTTTTAAAAAGACATTAACTTCACGTATGATGCGTATATGTTGTTCTGCTTACAGATTGGGGTTGACCGAGAGTTCTTCCTGCTCTTCCTGATCTTCGATGAGAATCAGAGCTGGTATCTTGATCAGAACATTGCAGACTTTGCTCCAGGTGCTAACCCAGAAGATGATGATTTTGTCGCTTCTAATCTCATGACTAGTGAGTTACATTTGCTTTTACTCTACTTCCTCTCCTCTTCCCTCTTCCTCCTCCTTCCTCTTCTCCTTCCCCTTCTCCTTCTCCTTCCCCTTCTCCTTCCCCTCCCCCTTCTCCTTCCCCTCTTACTTCCCCTCTTCCCCTCCTCCTCCCTCCCTCCTCCTCCTCTTCCTCCTCCTCCTTCTCCTCCTTCTTCTCTTCCCTCCTCCTCCTCCTCCTCCTCCTTCTCTTCCCTCCTCCTCCTCCTCCTCCTCCCTCCTTCTTCTCATCCCTCCTCCTCCTCCTCCTTCTTCTCATCCCTCCTCCTCCTTCTTCTCTTCCCTCCTCCTCCTCCTCCTTCTCCTCCTCCTCCTTCTCCTCCTCCTCCTCCTCCTCCTTCTTCTCATCCCTCCTCCTCCTCCTCCTCCTCCTTCTTCTCATCCCTCCTCCTCCTTCTCTTCCCTCCTCCTCCTCCCCCTCCCAAATAAATAAATTCCTCCTACCGTTCCTGAAGAACTATATCCTTCTCCTCTTCATTCCCCCTCTACTTCTACAAATACGCATTTTAACATTATTATATTTTGTATTTCAATGATTTTCATGAGTTACAAGTTCCAAATTGAATTTTGAATGAATTACAAACAAATTGAATTTTGAATGAATTACAAACAGATTTAATCCATATTTAATAAAAAGTTAATGATAGCAATCGTTCCATGCTATCCATACAGGCATCAATGGTTATTCCTTTGCCAACCTGCCGGCCGTAGAGATGACCGCAGGTGAGAAGGTCAGTTGGCATGTCATGGACCTGGGCAAGGACACTGACCAACACACTGCCTACTTCCACCAGCTGACCTTTGTGCTCGAAGGTCGTAGGGTCGATGCCGTGCCCCTCTTCCCTGGTATCGCCCAGACGATCATGACCGTCCCTGACAACCCAGGTAAGAATGGTCAAAGGTCAAAGGTCGATTTAAGATTAAAATATGCCATGGCTGAGGTTACATCTCATAGAGTAGATAGTTTTCAACATATCATTGTTTGATTAATTTAAATGATTGCATTAATGGTAAGATTGTCAAAGTTTAAGTAGAATTGATATTAGAATACTATATATGTCATACCCTGGACCGATTCTCATACAGTAGATCCATGTTGACAAAAATTATCTTCAAAAGGCTTTGCAGGCTATCACTCAAATGTATTATCATTTCACAGATGTAAGATATTACTGACATATATATAAATCTATATATCAGTTCTCATTATATCAAACATAAACTTAATTATTTTATGATCCAAAAGACATTTTACTAGACTTAACAATATCCTTTTTTTCTTGTTCTTTGTAAATAGTGTAAATAGTTCACAACCCTTGAGGAATTTTATTTGTCATATATTATATATTTGAAAGTTGTAGTAACGATTCAGGCTCTATGCTTATGTTTCATCACCTTTGTGTGTTCATTCTTTAAACTGTATATTAGTTGCAACTTGTCTTTGATAAAACATTGTTATATTCCTTTTCATGTGAAGTCAATTCAAATGGATTATGATATTGAAAATGATTTGTTATATTATATTCTTTTTCATGTGATGTCAACTCCAATGAATTGTGAAATTTTGAGCATGCATAAATTAATAAATAAATAAACAATGATTCATTATTCTGAAGCTCCAAGAAAAGGGTCAGGAAAACTTATTTAAAAGTAACAACCTCTTGCAAAACAACAAAATAAATTGCACATAGAAACAACTTTAAGGAAATGTCACTCCTAGAACAACATTATATCAAAGAGCTCCCTAGAACCACCAGCTCAGCAGGATATATTTTGTGCACTGTTCCATCTATTCTAACTATTGGACTGCTTTTCCAACATGTCTTTTCAATATGTTAATGGTCCCTCCCTGGTTGTTTTTCACGTGCAATAATTAAAAAAAAAATTGGTGCTATCTTTTCTATATTTTCATGGTAATTCCTAGAAAATAAGACCATTTTCCTCTTTTTTCAAATGGGGAAAAAAGAGGAAATAGACAAAAAACAAATTTTTAGGCTAAAGATTTGAAACAAAAATTTTGTATTTCAGATTAGAAATAGAAAGAAAAAATATTCTGGGCTGTTTTTCACTATTTTTTGAGTGGTTTTAGAATATTTTATTTATAGTTGATGATCGTTTCTCACTTCTCTTCTTTTTGTTGTTGTTGTTGTTTCTTTGCAAAACAGGGACATGGTTAATTGAGTGTGAAACCAACACCCACTTTGCTCAGGGAATGACGGCAGTCTACACAGTAAACCCGGGGGGCGTTTCTAATTCGCCTGAGGTGACAGACAGTGGCACCGTCAGAACGCACTACATCGCAGCGATAGAAATGGAGTGGGACTTCACGCCTCGCGTGTACGACCCCGTCCGGAGCCAGGCCTTGACCGATGAGGATAGGTATGCTCAGTCAGTGGCGTAGTGAAAGCATGTGCCCCCCCCTCCCCCAATTGAGTGATGAAAAAAAAATTGAGAGAAAGAGGAAGGGGAAGGGAGAAGGGATGATGCCTTTACACCTCCTCCCCTTGCAACATTTACTAGTCAGTCGTTTCAGTAGCTTTGTAAAGTCAAAATTCATTTTCCTCTAATTAAAAGGTGCATGTTCCCTGCCCCCTACCCCCTACCCCCATTGGTTTTAGTACCTGTATTAACATAATTTTTTTAATTTACATTTAGGCATTCATGTATATTGCACAAAAATGTTCATTTGTACAACAAAATCATACTGTCTTTTAAGTTGTTCTGTTCGAGTGCATATGTTGCGAGAAGTGCTTGCTGACACGTTCCTCTTGCTTGTGTGCCGAAGATGACCTGCACAAGGTACACTAATTATATCTTACCTTATCTATTCTGAATTTCAGTCCGGGCTTCGTCTTCGTCAATCGTGGAAACACGAGCATCGGCAGCAGGTACCGCAAAGCCATCTATAGGGAGTACGTAGATGACAGTTTTATCATACAGGTGGAGCGCACCACGAACGAGGACAAAGCGCTCGGTATCCTCGGTCCGGTCATCCGCGTTGAAGTCGGCGACACGCTCCAGGTTGTCTTCAAGAATCTAGCCACCAAGCCTTACAGCGTCCACCCTCAGAACCTTCTGTCTGATAAAGACAATGAGGGCGCTACATATGGTGACAGGTCCACGAGCGACATGCCGGTCCTGCCGGGAGAGACAAAGACGTATACTTGGACTGTCCCCGAGTCGCGAGCGCCGACCGATAGCGATGTGTCGTGTACGGCATCTGTTTATTATTCCAGTATACACAGAGGGAAGGACACCAACGCAGGTCTGGTTGGGCCACTTGTCATCTGCAAGAAAGGCAACTTAGGTGAAGATGATGATAATGATAATGATCATAATAATAATAATAATAGAAATATCAATAATAATAGTACCACTACTACTACTTCTACTACTCCTGCTACTACTACTACTACTACTACTGATACTACTACTCCTACTACTACGACTACTACTACTACTATTATTACTACTTCTACTACTACTTTACTACTTCTACTGCTACTACTACTACTACTACTACTAATACTACTACTACTATTACTTCTACTACTACTTCTACATTATTATACTTCCCTTCACAATGAAAACAATGACAAATTCTCAGAATTTTGTTTTGCTTGTCAGAGACTTTAATCTTGATCATTTCTCTTTTGAAAACTGTGAGAACCCTTTTATGTGCCATGTAGGCCACAGATACATTGACTTCAGAGATCAAGGTTATAAACCATATAGTGAGAAACTTAAATTTACATGCTGCAAAGTATAACCACATAATTTTCTTGGGGCCATCTTGCAATTGGCACTCAGTCTTTTTTAGGATTAAACATGTACGTGAAGGAAGGGGCTCGTTTATCGAGGCCCCCAAACTCTGGTCTATACTGTTTCCCTCAAGAAGTCAAGAACACGTTTGTAGTATTTGCTAAAGCAAGTGACTGTACCATGGTGACTATAGGTATAGACCAGTTTTGGAAACTCCCCCCTCTCAAAAATGAAATGGAAGCTCATATTAGCAATCATGTGAAAGAATATGTTTTGACTAATACGTGATGATACAAATTTTGCCGGGAAACCGCCTACGAATTAATATATTTGGTAAATTATTACATCTATCCGGACTGGATAGATATCGCATAGTCCCATATACATCTTTCTGTGTGCATAGTGCTTGTAACTTTACCAAGACTGTGCCAAATTTCTTATCATTTTGATGATTCCAGAACCTTGCAGTACGCACCAATTCATATGCTAGATGATCAACCTCTTCTGATCGATTCCACACCGTTTCTTTCACAATGCAATCGCATGACCAGAACTCATCTTCATCTTTAACTTGTTATATTCTTTTTCTCCCATATTCAAGATGCTGATGGAAGGAGGATGGATGTTGAAAAAGAGTTCAACCTGTTCTTCTCAGTGACAGATGAGAATAAGAGTTGGTATCTACAACAGAACATTGATCATTACTGTTTGACACCAACGGCGGTGGATGTCAGTGACGGGGACTTTCAAGAGAGCAACCTCATGCATGGTAAGGAGATGGTATCCAGGTTTTTTTTCTCACAAAGACTAAGATCGACTTTAAGTTGGACTTAACTATGCCAGGCCATTCACGCCATCGTTTGCTCTCACCATTTACCCTCCCCTATGTGCAAACCACCCAGTGGTTCAAGCACTTGACTTCAAATTCAAAGGTCATGGTTCGATCCCCGACACGGCACTAATGTCCTTTGACAAGGCATTAATCTACATTTGTAGCACTCGACCCAGGTGAGGTAAATGGGTACCTGGCAGGAATTAATTTCTTGTAATGCTAGAGTACTGTAATGGCAGCTATGCTAAAGCCGGGGTAATAATGAATTTGTTTTCCTCGGAATAGAATTATCTAGTCTAGATTGACGGCGATATATAAAAGCCTATTCTTCTTCTTCTTCTTCTTCTTCTTCTTCTTCTTCTTCTTCTTCTTCTTCTTCTTCTTCTTCTTCTTCTTCTTCTTCTTCTTCTTCTTCTTCTTCTTCTTCTTCTTCTCTTCTTCTTCTTCTTCTTCTTCTTCTTCTTCTTCTTCTTCTTCTTCTTCTTCTTCTTCTTCTTCTTCTTCTTCTTCTTCTTCTTCTTCTTCTTCTTCTTCTTCTTCTTCTTCTTCTTCTTCTTCTCTTCTTCTTCTTCTTCTTCTTCTCTTCTTCTTCTTCTTCTTCTTCTTCTTCTTCTTCTTCTTCTTCTTCTTCTTCTTCTTCTTCTTCTTCTTCTTCTTCTTCTTCTTCTTCTTCTTCTTCTTCTTCTTCTTCTTCTTCTTCTTCTTCTTCTTCTCTTCTTCTTCTTCTTCTTCTTCTTCTTCTTCTTCTTCTTCTTCTTCTTCTTCTTCTTCTTCTTCTTCTTCTTCTTCTTCTCTTCTTCTTCTTCTTCTTCTTCTTCTTCTTCTTCTTCTTCTTCTTCTTCCTCTTCTCCTTCTCCTCCTCCTCCTCCTCCTCCTCCTCCTCCTCCTCCTCCTCCTCCTCCTCCTCCTCCTCCTCCTCCTCCTCCTCCTCCTCCTCCTCCTCCTCCTCCTCCTCCTCCTCCTCCTCCTCCTCCTCCTCCTCCTCCTCCTCCTCCTCCTCCTCCTCCTTCTTCTTCTCATGCCTCAATGTTCCCTTTCCAGGAATCAACGGCTTGCTGTTCAACAACCTCGACCACCTTGAGATGGAGGTTGGAGAGCGTGTCGCATGGAATCTACTTGGTCTCGGAGACGAGGTGGATCTTCACACGGTTCACTTCCATGGACACACCTTCACCTACCAGACCGAGCATACAAACAGATTGGATGTCTCAGAACTTTTCCCAGGTTAGACATAATTAATTCACAGTCAGGGGGGGGGGGGGGGGGGGGGGGGGGGGGGGGACTGTGGTGTTTCACAAAAACTGACTCTTCCAAAAAAATTGTTGTATTATTATTCTAAATGGTCTAAAGAATATATGAAAATGAATGCTTAAATATGAAGAATATATGATTTTATGGGTGGGGGGGGGGGGGGGGGGGGGGGGGATGGGTGGGGGGGGGGGGGGGAATCGGGTGTTTCCCAAAGACAAAGATCGACTTCAGTTGGACTTGAACTATGGTAGGCCATTTATGCCACTGGCTGCTCTCACCATTTCTGGCATTGGTCTGGGACATACAAATCACGGTCACATCTTTAGAATTTAATCCTTTTTATAGTTCAAATTTTGTCAAAATGTTGAAAAATTCACAGGAATACCTCTTGTCTACTTTTGGAACTTTTTTTTCTTAAAAAAGGAAATCATTTTGAAATTTTTTGTCAATCCATGTATACACTGCACATTCATTTGGTTCATTATTCTATTTAGAAAAAAAAAAAAATATGACACTTTCTCCTTTTGAAAATGCCTACAGGAACTTTCCTCACCCTGGAGATGACCCCGATGACCCAGGCGTGTGGCTTCTTCATTGCCATGTCAACGATCACATGACTGCTGGCATGGAGGCTTTCTATTATGTAAATGAGGCTCCAGGTAAGATATTAGAGAGAAAGAGAGAGAGAGAGAGAGAGAGAGATGGGAGAGAGAGAGAGAGAGAGAGAGTAAGAGAGATAGTAACAGAGAGAGAGAGAGAGAGATAGAAACAGAGAAAGATAGAAACAGAGAAAGAGAGATTGTTAGATTGAAAGAGAGAGAGAGAGAGAGAAAACAGAAAGAGAGATCGCTAGATTTAAGAAGAGATTGAAATAGAGATTGGTATATTGGAGGACAGATTTGTAGAAAGAAAGAGAGAAAGAGATTGGTAAATTTAAAAGAGAGAAACATAGATAGATAGATTTGTAGATTGGAAAAGACAAACAAATAGAGAAATGGAGAGATTGATAAAGACTGGAGAGATGAGGATAAAGGAAATGAGAGATAGAGAGATTCAGAAAGAGAGAAAATTTAAAATATACAATTCACACCATCGTTGTCTTTTTTGCCTGTTTGTATAGAAACTGCAGCTCCGACCACGGCATCTAGTCCAAGCATCAACCGGAAAAATGCAGTCAACGTGGGACTGATTCTCATCATCGGCTTATTTTATCAACTACTCTAAAAATAACGCAATAGGTCTGTTTTCATCAGCTCGAGTTTACCAAATAACCCGCTATTTCCAGACTCGGGATATTATCCCGAAGCTCGAAATCGCATTTTCACCAGACCAATACGCTCATCACAAATTAGCTCAGACGAGCGCACATTAGCTCACTACTTCCCAAATAGCGGGATATTTTTTAAACAAGACCAAGCTTTCTTGGGATATATTTTCTCGATTAAATATCCCGCTGATTGCAACTGGTTAATTTGCGATCGGGACAGTTAAAGTAGAGAGTTATTTGGCAAACTGAAGCTGATGAAAACAGGTCCAATGATTAATCCATCTTTTAAGGAAAAAAAATGTCTTGCTACATCTACTTTCTTTGTAGTTTTGTAAGGCAGGAGGTATGTATATTATACATGTACGTATGCTATAAAGTATAAATATGTATTTATTTACTTCATTTTCAGGAATCCCCCTGATACACATACAAGTATAAATATATCTGTATCAAGAAAAGTGGTGGTGGTGGTTATTTTACCTGACTGCTAAGAAAGCATAAAAGTAGTTTACATGCTGGCTCGTTCTGCATTCATTTCAGATCTTTCATTCTCTCATGCAACTGACTTTGAAATTATTCCATCTGTAAATGAGAAATATACATTCCTAAGATTTTTAAGTTGGTGGTGGTTTATTGCAGTAATTTTGTTATGAAAATGTTTTAATGCATTTGATGCATGTTTTTTACTGAAGTTAATGCAAGTAGTGAATTGTTAAATGTCCATCTGTATTAAATACTAAATGGAGCACACATACATGCAGCCGATTGGATGCTTAGGTTTAGCAGGGAGTTGGGATTAGCCCACAGCGCCAACAAACCACTTGTTTGTTTAGTTTTTAAAAAAAGCTTCAAAAGCTTTCAAATTTATTTGCTTTTATACAGGTTTCTTGAACTTTTGCAAGTATGGTCGATTAGTTAAACAAGTTTTTAAATCAAAACGATGTATAAGTATTTTGTAATTCACATTCCCTGAATTTTTAGGCATATCGAAACGTGCAAATATAAATATCAGTATTTTAAAAATACATGTACATGCATTTTAATTTTTGTAATATTTGTAATACAATCATGATTTAGTCTAATTCGTATGAAACTATAAGATCACTTACTTTGTATGCATATGCATTCAGTTAACTTGTAGTTTGGTAAGTTCAAATATGTGCTTCATTCAAGTGATATGTTTGTATATGATTCTGCAGTATAACTGCTCTGAATGTTTTTGTATGATTTTTGTTTGTCAAGTAAATGTACAATTAATACATGAAATATATATTAACAAGAAATAAATGAATAAATAAAAAATGTATGACTTGGGATGGTCTTTTCTTTTTAGAGGACCTATAATAACAATAATAATAATAATATACTCTCCGGGATGGACTTGCCCCTTAAGCAATTGTGGCTTCAAACAGACAATACTTTTCTATTTTTCATACAATTTCTTATACACACACCTCTCATTCCAACACAAAACAATCATTCAAATAAATACATTCTTGTTCTTGATAGCCTGTACTCTTTACCTCATCTCTTCCCTCCCAGAGCTCTTCGCTTTCTGTCACCTTCTCTCCCTCTCATTTCCTCCTTCTTTTCTACTCCATGCGACTTGTCTCTCTCTCTCTCTCTCTCACAATAAATTATCTTGAATCTTGAATTCAGATAACTAAGCAATCATTCAAATCAAGAACAAATACCATTAAACCAAAATGATTGGATTATACAAAAATATTTAATACGTTGTTCTTTTCCGTCTTGTCTTGAGTCCTTTTTCCCTGATATCACATGCGTTAACCGAGCTACTCCAACGGTTGGAGGCGGGTATCCTATGTCATTGCATGCTGAGGGTTAAAAGGGAATTGAACCGTTCAAGTCAGAGCCATTCTTTTGGAGAGTTTGGCTAACCCGGTTTGAGTTGGGCAAAAGAACGAAACAAGAGAATATACGCCATGTAATTGTCACTAAATGAAACCAAGTTGGCCAAACTCTGTGAATAGATGACTCCAGTTAACACCCTTTTTGCCACTGAGCATACACGTTCTAAGCACTGTTGGTAGTCAAAACACTCCACCACTTCCCTACCCTTCAACATTTGAAAATTCTTGTCTCGTTACGATTACACGGTACAATTCAATTCTTTTAATACGTTGGTCGTCCAATCACAAGAAATAATATGCTCTCTGAACATACAGACAATATCCAAGCAATAAAATGGTCCACATTGTATTCCATAATAGTCACAGAGCAGTACATCTTTAACAAGTCACATCTAAAAACAAATGATTTCAATGAATGGTTCTGAAAAAAGTATGAAAAAAGTATGAAGAAACGGTAATCATTCACATGGGTCCATTTGGCGCAAGATTGCTTTGGATCTCCTGATTAAGAGTTTCTCAGAATGTATTACCAAACACGATGACACAAACAAATACAATGTTTTCCTGGTCTGTTGATATACACTTCATGATTTACTAGATAATCAAACTAAAAAATCTGAATGAAGCCCATTTCACACAGGCTTTTTCCAGTCGATGCAAACAGGTTATGTCTTAATGCACATATTTTCCCTTGGAATTTAATTAACATGAAATTTAAAAAGGAACGAAAAAAAAGAAGAACATTTTCAGTGTCACAACTCTATCATAATCTACAAGTTTAAGTCGCTTTGTCACATAATTGATAGAGAATGCCCATTAGTAATTAAGTATTAATAAAATAATAATCATTACAAAATAAAATTCCGGTAATTGTAAGATCGAGTTGTACTTTGATTCAATAAATTCTTACATTTTTTGACAGAAAGAATACAGAAATAATGACTGACAAGAGATAATAACACTGCATAATATATATTTTATATACAGAATTCATCAATAGCATGGTTACTCTGAAATACTGTACAGGAATAGAAGATGTTTAAAAGAGAAAACTTGATCATGAACAAATCGAGGCATTTTTTTTCTACTCAAAAGAACAAACAAGTAAGACAAACATTCTGAAAAAAGTTCGCTCATTCAATGATACTGACTTGCTAGAAATCACATTTGCCATAATCTATATGAACATTTGTAGCGTATAGTTCAATTTGCATTTTACAAAAATGAGATATATGTACAAATTTGTTTCAATGATATTTGAATACTATCATTGCTGTACATTCAAAGACACTAGCATGTACATTTTTGTTTATATATACCATCATCAAAATTGGTACGTGAATGATAAAAATAAAGCTTGAGGCATCATTACCTGGTTTTCATGCAAACAAGAGAATGCAATCAAGAGATTGATTGCATCAAGTTGCGAATGCAAGCTACAATGTACAATCATGGTTAGCCAATCAAGATCCACCTTAATAATTTACATTACACTCCTGATTGGCTCATACATGAAAAATCATTCTTGATTACAACTTTGCATTCAAAGACAGCTTTAATGCAACATTTCCTACCGGAAATGTCACAGTTGATGGCAAGTCATCTGGAAATACCATCATTATAGAGAATGCTAGATTTTGAGTGGCTGATGCTTTACAGATTATCGATAGCAAATTATGCAATGTATTCTAAAAGAAATATTTCAACATTCCTGTCGCAATGGTCCAGGTGCATGGTCCTTAAAAGTGAGTTTTCATGCATCTGGTAAAAACACAAATTGCTATGTTTCTATCTACCAGTATACCTTACCAATGCTTACTGAAGTAAACGGTGGTGGAGGTATACAGGACATTACAAAGCAATGGCAATGTTTGAATGACTGGTCACACTGAATGTTGAAGTAAATCTGCGTATTTGGCCATATTTCTTTTTTTAAAGTAGCTTTGAAATACTATCATTAAAGTTCAGTACGAAAGCAGAGAATGTCACAGAATGTATCTTTGCATGTTCAACTCAATTCCTTTTTTTTTTAAATGTAACTCAAAATACAAACAAATTCCATCCCATGAAAAAAGAATGAGATCAAATCATTGAGGATTTGATAATGATAAATTATATAAAATTAACTGTCATGTTATCATTTTTTACATCGTGTGCAGCACCCGGTTATTGCAAAATCAGATTAAAAATGATCTAAAGAGCAGAAGAAAAAATATTTTGTATGAAGTTTGCTTTTGCTTTTTCAAATTTTAGAAACCATTCCATCTGCAAACATGGTTTAAAATAAACATGAATAAGCTTAGCAAAGGAACATACACAAAAATAAGAAGAGGGATGAAAATTAAAACTACAACATGTTTATGAAATTGGAAAAGAAAAGGAAATACGTACATGTATGCCTACAATGGAAAATACAAGACTTTAATGTTAGAAGTAAAAGGAAAAAAATGAACTTAAAAATTACTGTCTATGATTTGTTCCAACAAGCTATCAGTGTTTAGAGACATCTATATTGCAAAAAAACATACAAAGATAATTGGTATTCTATGGTAACAGCTGGTTATTTTGTCAACTAAAATATAAAAGAAGTTATTTACTGTTTCAAAATCAAGAAACATATTGCTCTGAATTACTGCAAACATGTAAAAGAGGCAGTAATTGATCAAACTCCTGAAGAAAATAAAAGAAAGCAAACTCATCAAAATGTCTGAAACATTGAAAGCAAATCTCTTGTCAATTAAGGAGGCGATGAAGCACTAAACGCTCGTCAAATTGGCAGTAGAACGTTACGACAATTCTTGATCTATTCTTCATCTTGAGACATGTATGCAACGTACATTACCAGTAATAAAGGTGGGATCGAAATGAACAATAACAAAACAAGATGCAAAGTTTTGTTCTTATGCTGTATCTGTAAAATTAAGCAGCTTAAAATTTAATTTTTTTTCCCCTTCAAATCATAAGAAGAAAATCAGAGCGGGTGGTTATAAATCATTACACATGTTCATTCTGAAATATTTCATAAGTAATGCATTTAAAAAATATATAAACATTTGAAGAAACATCAACTTAATATAATTCAAATTCCCTGCATAATTAATGAGATTTTGTAGTTCACCTTCATTACATATATAGCAAAATCAATTATGGCGACTAAAAACTAATTTATGCATAGAACCTTTAATAGCTTGTACAAATTATGAGCCTGGACGAAAAAGTCTTCATGCAGAGCGTGATGGGAATGCATAAAGTCCGCAGATTACTTGATTTTGCTTTCATAGGATATTTCAAGAAAAAATTACATGACTCAGATTAAAAGCAGCATTTGCAATATAAGATATTTTAAAGATGGTGGATGATAAAATGTTCTCTCCAAAACAATGTACAATGTACAACAAGAATGCATATGTATAGGCACCAACATAAGAATTTGAATACATTTACAAGACATGATAATACCACAATTGTATTTCTGCTCTGTATTTCTTTCATCTAATTGATCATGTACATATTTACAACATTTTACAAGATGCCCTGAAACACTTAAAGTATGTTCATCTTTTCATTTACATCGCGTTCCTTTAATTAAAAACAAAACATCTCTCAATCTTTGCATTCGTTCCTATTCTAAATATTGTCTTAAAGCTTTTGAATTGTCCATTGATAAAACACTTTCCTAACCGAAAGTGTATAAGAAAGATGAAGAAAAATAAGAGAGGATTCTAAAACAGGAAATATGACAACATCCTTGGAAAGAGAAGTCTTACTCTCAAAATCGTTTTCCCTCTTCACTTTCCAGTCTCAGAAAGGAAAATTTAGATTTCAAATCTGCATGAGATTTTGAAAGAGATTTAGAAAGCAAGAAATCTAATGTTTGAAGGCACAAATGCTAAAATAATTCTACAGGCAAGCAATAATCTACAGATATTCGAGAGGAGAAAAAATTGATTTGAAAGATTCCATGGGAAAAAAAGCTTTGATTTTACAAGAAAGGGAAACAATCATTTTTTAATAAACAGAAGAGAGGTAGAAGAACCAGTAGCAAAGCAGTAGAAAGAAGGGGCGACAGATCAAAGCAAACGGTCTATTCATATTCAATTTTTTCTAAAGAATGTTTAGATGTCGTGGAGCTCAAAGATATATTTCTGGGATAAATTTGTTGGTGTACATACTTAACATGTCCCGCATGTTAGCTTTCAAATCATGGAAGGAAAGAAAGATCGAAGGAAAGAAGAGACGAAAGACAAGAAGAGAGGAACAAGGAAAGGCGACATCTTGAGAAAATAGATTCATCTCCTTGATTATAAGAAATATTCAATCGCACGATTTAGAACAGACTGCATGTTTTTTCATACAAAACTAAACATCATTTCTGATAATTTCTGGGAAATTAGCATGGTTTTTAGAATAAAATTCCACACAAGCTACAAGTATTATACTATTCATTGCTTCAAACTGAAACTGATTTGGATTATATATATATATATATATATATATATTTGACAGTTATATCACGAGATGCTATAAGGGGCAAGAAATTAATCAATCTTGGCAATCTGTATTAAAAGAGCATGAGTTGAAACTCTCCGCTACACATTCTTCTCTTATTTTTGCGAGAACTACATCAACGATTTAAAACGACGTCATTCTACGACCGTCTCAATCGATCCAGTTGAGTGATAGGCAAGGCTAAAAACTTTAAAATCTGTAGAGTTAATCTCTCAAAAGACACTTATAAGGAACACTCTCTTTTTACATGTACTTCATCACTTGGTTTATCCTCACTCTCCGCCGAGAGCCAGCAGGGCATTATCAATAATAGAGCGCTTTCGCAAACACGATGGAAAGCAAAGACGATGGTAAAGCGAGCGAAAAAATAAATCTGCGCATGCGCGAATCAGAATTTTCTCCGTCTTGTTGATTTTCACGTCCATACGCGGCCATGATAGCGTCCGTTCCCTAAACACGACGGAAGAGCTGTATTGCCGTAATTCTCCAGTCGTCTTTGCTTCCGTCATGTTTGCGTGTTTGCGAAAGCACTCTAATATGCCTCAGATGGAATCACCGCCTTACTGGTTCTCGGGCACAACGGCACATATTCTTGAAAGCCGCCCTACCTTTAGGGATGGCTTGAACCCGGCTAAGTGCGCTGATTTCGTCTACCAATTTATGGAGCGCCAAATGTTAACTTTTTCATCCTGTATAAATGGGCACAATTCTGTAACTAAATGAAATACACAGAAATGTGTCGCTCTGTAATAAGATTCTGGTGTTACCAACTGGTTATGGGAGCTGAGTCTTTCCTGTATTTAGCCTGTAGCGCATCAGATAAGTCAGTTCCCAACATCTTAATTTAATAAGTTTGCATTAGTTTATCAATTTCATATTCATGATGACAATAATCAATATAGAACTTTGAGGTTGACACTTGGCGTTCCCGTATACATCAGAAGACTATGTAAGTTATGCCTTGTTTCAATTTTTGGCCGCTTTCACGAATATGGGCAGATGTGATTAAAAATGGCCTCCCATCTCATCAGACATTAAACAAAATGAAGAAAAAGGAGGTAACTCAATGAAAAAGAAATCTTTTGTGTCTGTGCCTAAGGATCATCCAAGCCCACGGTGGGAGGGACGTACGTGAAGCCTTCAAAGACATTGTCTGCGTCCTGCACGCTTGCGCTCACGGTGTTGGGGTCGACCGACTTGCCGACGGAGTTTGGAACGGGCTCCCTGACGAACTCTGGATCGATGTTCTTCACGTCCATGCTATCGCTCTGCAAAGAAAAATAATATCATTATTATTCATACAGTATACTAGTGAATAATAATATTAATACTAATACTGGTAGTGGGTTCTTATATAGAGCTCATGTCTGTCAGACTTGACACTCCTGGCGCTCTGCAATTATCACCCCAGCTTTACTATGGCTTCCATTACGGCGCTCTAGCATTTCAAGGAATTAATTCCTGCCAGGTACCCATTTATATCACCTGGGTTGAGTGTGGCAAATGTAGATTAAAGACTTGCCAAAGGACATTAGTGTAGCGGTGGGACTCGAACCGCGGACCTTGTGATGCACAGTCCGGTGACGTATCCACTCGACCACGACACCTCGAGCACAAAAGCAAAATTAAATACTTTTGAAATACTTGATCCAACTGAGAGAATGAATATTTACAAACGATGAGTAAAGTGGGATATACTGTGTGTGATTGCATAGCATTACAAGTTGTTACAAAATGGTAAAATTTAACAGAATATACAACACAAGAAATGTACAAAACCAAAGTGACAGAAGTGGGCAGAACTGTTAAAAAGGAGCGACCAGATGCGGTAAATATCTGTGGAAAGTCATAGGTTCATAATTCTTTAATTTAGCGGTTTTGGAGATTCATACATGTCTGCAGATGAAAACTATATGTTTATGTAGTTTGGGGGATTACAATGACATTGCTTGAGACAGACTAACACTGGAATATAAATAGTCCTTGTACTTTTTTGACTGCCTTGGATTCATAATGTAATACCAGCAACTATGAATTGAATGCTCTATCCAATAAAACTTTTTATGAGACATTAATGAAAACAACCAGGCAAAAACAGCTCAACCGATTTTAGCTAAATTTAGATTGATCTAGTTCTTGTTTCCTGAACATCAACTCTGGAAAATAAGTAAGAATATTCTCTCTCCATCGAGCAACTATTGGATTACAGTATAAACCCCTCTCTGTCCCTCTCAGGAATGTAAAGAGACACCCCTTACATTATTTTCTCTCTTTCTCAGATAATATCTTCTACTAAGCCTTTACCACCCCCTCCCATTCCCCCTCTAAGCCACTCTGCCTACCTGTATCTCTCCCTCCTCCTCCCCCCTAAATGAGATCAAGCAGCAAATCAAGCTTACTGCTCATGCGTTTTTTGTAAATTATCTTTTTTCATTGAAAAATATTGGTATTTGTATGCATTTTATTTAAAATATAAATGCAGAAATAAAACGAAATAAACAAACAGACAAACTCTAGGATTGTAAGGTGGAGTTATCTTCTTGGCATCAAGGTCTGACCAAATGATGGAGGAGAAGAAGAACTCATTTCCTCTCCCTCTCTGTCCCTCCCCCGACCCCCACCCCCCCCCTCCTCTCCCCCCCCCCCCCCCCCCCCCCCCCCCCCCCCCCCCCCCCCCCCACACAGGTAAACGACCTTTCAGTACTTACCACTCTAAGATTGAAAGGAGGGGTTATCTCCTTGGCATCCAGGCCTGACCAACTGATGGAGGAGAAGAACTCACTTTCCTCTCCCTCTCTGCCCCCTCCCTCTCTGTCCCCACCCCCCTCTCTCTCCTTCCCCCTCCCTCTCCCTCCCTCCCTTCCCCCAATAAGCTAGTGCTGGTTATTTTACATGACTGCTATTAAAGAAAGCATAAATGCTTGTTGTTGTTAGTAAGCAACCAGAGGACCAATGGCTTTAGGTCCTCTCTGAGGGACCACCCCAACAATGATCTTTCAGTACTTACCACTCTTGGATTGTAAGGAGGAGTTATCTTCTTGCCATCCAGGTCTGACCAACTGATGGAGCTGAAGAACTCATGATGCTTGACGGCCTTGAAGCCCTTGTCTCCTGCACCCAGTCTCTTGGCTCTCTCCTTGTGTAACAGCTACAGGTTAAACAGAGTACAAAGAGGTGTGAATAAAAATATGATTCAGAAAGGCTTAAAGGGAAGGTCCACTCAATATTAAAGGGATTGGGTAACTTTGCCTCAGATTCTAAACAAAATCCTGGCTTTAGCTCATGCTTCGATGATAATTATAAACCTTTAGGTCAGTCAGGAATCCCATGACTTCTACAGACCGATCACCTGTCTGATTATCAAGATATCTATGATTGGAAATCAAAATTTCATTTTGCGTTTTCCCAACAGTTTTTACATACCGGTAAGCATTACAGTCTTTTGGGGAAATTGAGTATGGTAAAACCGGTCACTCAAATATTTTTACTATTTTGAGGCACTTCATGATGATTTTAAAGCGCAATTTTTTGAGGGCTTCAATATTACACCATATCACAGAAACTGATAACACGTAGGGCCATGCATCTCAGATTTAACATTGTCAAACGATGCCTTTCATCACTATGAAACTGATTTCTCATTTCCATGTCATGACCAATTTACATTGTTCATTTATTTCTATTCCATCTTTACAGTTATATCAAAATTAGAGTTGAAACTTGGCCTGCCATACATATCAGATTGGGTTAACCCAGACAAGAATATTGGCCACTCTATTTCAAACATGAACAGTCTTGGCTTACCCCTTCGAGGAGACCCTTGGCACTTGGTGAGAAAACAGAGCTCCTCATTCGGAGTGGCTTGTTGAGAATGTTATCATACATCTCGGCTGTGTCTCTGCTGTAGAATGGAGGCTGTAGGAAGAGAAATAGGAGAACCAGTCTTACTCTTGGTGGTTTATTGAGAATGTTAACATTCATGTACAAGTCTCTGTAGCAGAATGAGAGGCTGTATTAATAAAAGAGGGCAGACAAAAAATGTGTCACCATTCTAGCTTGTGTTGAACTGAAAATGATTCAATTATAATTAAAGTCATGAAGCAGCATCTATTATTGGAAAACCCCTTTTTCATTGTTTATGACACATTCTTAATCTCCCATATCTATCTATCAATTTATGTATCTCACTTCTATTTCTTCTCCATCTCCTCCTCCTCCTCTTCCTCCCCTCCCTCTCTCCCCCCTCCCCCCTCCCCCTCTCTCTCTCTCTCTCTCTCTCTCTCTCTCTCTCTCTCTCCTCCCTCCCTCCCTCCCTCCCTCCCTCCCCTTCCCCTTCCCCTTCCCCTTCCCCTTCCTCTTCTTCTTCTTCCTCCTCCTCCTCCTCCTCCTCCTCCTCCTTCCTTTGTCCTCTTCCTCCTGTCATCACAATTTTGCCTTGATCTCCTAACTCATCTCCAAATTCTCTCTCTCTCTCTCTCTCTCTCTCTCTCTCTCTCCCTCCCTCCCTCCCTCCCTCCCCCTCCTCTTCCTTCCTTCTCTCTCTCTCTCTCTCTCTCCCTCTCTCTCTCTTTGTAGATACTTACCAATCCCGACATCATCTCAAAGAGAACAGCTCCAAGACACCACCAATCTACACTTCGGTCATACTCCTGCTTTCTTAATACTTCTGGTGCCAGATACTGTAAAATCAAACACAGGTATAATTATGCAATCAATCAATGAAATACAGGTACATACAATACAAGTAATACAATAGAAGTACTTCTCAATAACTCAGCTTTCCTAGGCTTTTCTCTTTAACTCCCAGCACTATTAAAGTGACTCGGTAACATTGTTGAAGGTTGATGAAAAAAATGTGTAATTTTTGTTTTAAATGTTACTTATTATAGTCCTTCTACTGTACTAACCCTCTAACAAGCAAAATATCCTGAAAAAATTCTCAAACTACAATAATTAAGATATTTATGGTTTTCTTTGAAGGCGTCACTGTGCAACACCCTCTAACAGTAAATTTTCCCAACCGATTTTTTTACATGAAAATAAGCCATAAGACAGGCTTTTAAAAATCTGTCAACACTAAAATGTCTGGAATGGTATTGTGACAATTAACATTCACCTAAAATGTAATTAAATTGTAATACTGTATTATTGTTATTTGATGAGTTTTTTTATTTGATTTATCAATAAATGCAGAAACATCTGCTAAAAAAAAACTTACCTCTGGTGTGCCGCAGAAGGTTGAGGTGGTTTTCTTGGCTGCGATCCCTTCCTTGCACAAACCAAAGTCTGTCAGTCTAACATGGCCATCGTGATCCAAGAGAATGTTCTCAGGTTTCAAATCTCTGAAAGCAATCAAATCATGGTTGTAGAGTTTGTTATTATATCAAAGAATGGTATTTTTCTTTTCAATTGAAAGTAATTACAACTAATTCTCAGGGGCTTTTGATTGGGGAAGGGAGGGAAAGGGGGAAATCCCAATTCTCTCTCTAAAAAAAGTTTTGTAATACTTACATACAACAAAATTATATGCTCAGCTCCCACTCCCCCAAAGTAAAGTTCGTTATCATAGCAAAGGATTTTCTTTAAATTGAAAGTAATTATAACTAATTCTCAGGGTCTTTTGAAGGGGGATGGGAAGGAAAGGGGGAAATCCCCATTTTTTTTAATATTACACATTACAAAATGATAACAAAATTGAATGCTCAGCTCCCCTCCCCCTACCCCCCCCCCCCCCCCACATGCTCCGCATGCAGCCTGCTTCTAATTCCATACAAGCACCAATTTACATATATATATGCAGTATTTTTTGTCTCTCCTAATTGTCATAGAGATGTGAGTTGGGCAAACAGTAGGTACAGACAGTTGCTTTCTGCATCACTTGCAAACCCATGGGCTTCTTATTTCATCTGATTTTCTTTTCGTCCATTCTACATTTTTCTCATGTTGTTGAACAAATTCATGGTTCAGGGTCAAAACCTGCTGATTACTGACTCCCAAAGGCTTTATAAATAGAGCAGGGACCACCCAGGTCCCATAGGCAATACATTAGGGATGTCATCCACTACCACACCTTCTCAGCGCTCATACAACACTCACCTGTAGATGATATCCAAGGAATGCAGGTACCCGATGGCGCTGGCGATCTCCGCCGCGTAGAACTTGGCCCTGACCTCTGGGAAGGACTTCTCCCTCTGCAGATGGAAGAAGAGCTCTCCGCCGTTGACGTAATCCAGGACGAAGTAGAGCTTGTCGGCCGTCTGGAAGGAGTAGTGGAGACTGACCAGGAAAGGATGCTTGAGGTTCTTCAGGAGGACGCTCCTCTCGGCCATGATGTGTTTCGCCTGGTGTGGAGAATCGGTGGAATAGAGATAAATGGCTGTTAGGAAATTTCCTTTAAAATAGCAAAAAGTGAGCCTTCCCTCTATACATGTATCTGGTTGAATCTGAATCATATGTTTTGCTTTAATTTTTTTTCCTCTATTTTTATCAGAAATTCCACATAATTCATTTTGCAGATTTGATTAATATGAGGTATTGAACTTTCAGCATTAGTTTTGCTTTGGAATGTCTTTCTCTACTATTATCAGAACAATGCATTACATGTATCTTTAAATCAATAAAAACTGAAAGCACATATTTTCAATTAACTATAAATCTAAGCACATCAGGAGCTCTTGTAGCGCAGTAGATTTGAATAGTTTCTGCACTCTATCAATGTATTATTATTATTATTTTTATTATAATCATCCTCCTACCTCATTCCTCTTGACGATGGCAGCCTTCTGTAGCACTTTGACTGCATACACCTTGCCATCGATCTTGTGTTTGGCCAACAGGACTTTGCCAAAGCTACCCTTGCCAATCACCTTCAGGAAATCAAAGTCACTTGGTCTTGCCCTATAGATTAGAGAAAAAACAAGGAATGGAACTAGAAGAGTTAAAGGGAGTGTAGCATGGCAAATACTGGTAAACGCCATCTACGCCTTCTTTTGGACAACTGCACGTAAACGAATTAACTTGGTTAACGGTCAGCGCCTGCTAGCATTCGGGAAACGGACCGAAGTTCTCCTCACGCCTCGTCCGTAGTCGTATTATACCCGATTGGCCCCGAGTCAGGCCACAGGAAAGACACATAGTCTCATCATGCTACACCTCCTTTGAATGCAACAGAATTTTGGTTGATAGTATTCTTATCATAATTTAGAACCTAAATAAAGAATATGAAATTTGTCAAGATTTCTTATCTAATATAAATGAGATTTCTTTGTAAATTAGATCGTAGGACGATCCTATAGACAGGCTGTTGTCATAAACGCCACATTAAATTTAATGCTGCATTTAAGTACTAAATTGTCTGGCTCTTCCATTAAGCACTTTACAATAAACAAATGAATACTCTTGCTGGTCCAATACCTTACATATGGCAGTTACAATTTACAGTTATAGGAGGTGTTCTCCTTTTCTTCCATCGAAGGTCACCCTATTCACCTGGATATCAACCAGCTAGACAGCCAATGGTTTGGATATGCTACGGTTAGCAACTGAATTATTCATACTCGTCGTCACTTTGACGTTTCTTAAAGATAAACGAGATAAAAGATAAATAAGTTCTGGTAAAAAAAGAAAATGAATTTTCACAGAATCTAACGAAACTTACACTGAATGTTCAAGATTACAAATAAATGACATGTGCCAAACAATTTTGGAAGAAAATGTATACTGGCTGAGTAATGAGCATAGAAAGACAAGGAAATCAAGATAGTACTAGCCCCGACACCATGTGTGTTGTCCCATATATAGCTTTCTATGTGAGTGCTTGTTACTTTACCAAGACTCGGTCAAATTTATTATGATTTTGATGACTCCAGAACCTTGCAGTGCACACCAATACTTACTGTACATGCTACATGATCAACTGTTTCTGATCCTTTCCACACCTTTTCTCTCACAATGCAATCACATTACCAGTACTAAAGTTTATCTTTAATTGTAACTCAAGACTGAAAGGTGGACTGGTTGAATAAAGGCCTTTGTTGAATATTTTTTAGATGTAAGCTTTAGTATGTCACATTCCCAAGGAACATATACAAATTGGAACAAATCCATTTTCCACATACTTAAAAAATTATAAAAACTTTGTAAGGGTGTGAACAATTTAGTTGCAAACGGTATGTACAGAGACTAGTTTATGCCTCAGTTTTAACATATATTCCTATTTCTTGATATTAAGAAATGATTTTCTGTTGTAAAGCAATGGTAATTCTTGAAATAGGAATAAATGTTGAAACGGCTTGCCATAAATACGCAGCAACACGCTGGCCAAATACGCATCGGTGTGACTGACGCATTTACTCATGCAGTCATCTAATTTTGCTGAGCTCTTACACATTGCAGCTGGGAGGTTGATTTAACCATTCTTTAAAATGTATACAAGTATATTCTGTTTAAGCAAATTCATTTGTATCTTAACCAGGTATTTAACAAGTTTTTCTGTTGTGTGATCTTTTTAGAAGGACTACTTCATCAAAAATACAACTGTCAAATTTGTTTTCTTCAAACTGATGATAGGAAGAGGGAAAATGCCCCCAATTCACACCCCCCAAAATGATTGTCCCTATAAACACAACCTGAAGAAAGCAAGGTAATCATGCATGCATTTCTGGGATTAAAGTACAGGCACACTGTTGCATGTGCTCCAAGCAATTTGGGGACTATTACGACTTGCTTTTATGGGAATCTGCCAGACCCGCGCCATTCTTGCAGGATTTAATAGCCCTGTATCAGGTGCTTATAGACTTTTATTTCTCACCGACGTGTTATAAAATTTAATAACAGGCGCCCTGACCTGAATGCACATGACTTGCTCGAACTCTTTATAGAGAACACCTTCTCCATGCATTGAATAATTTAATCTAAATACAGATAAAGGCTTATCATAAACAAATACTTGTTAGCATGAACCCTAATGGATTCCTGCTTTATGCTGTCAATTGCTTGTCTTTGTGTGCTAATGCGCATACGGATTAACAGGCACTTGGCATGGAACTGGCTGTCAACTTTACTTATACATAAAAAGGAGAGACTTTGCCACCTGTTGCAAATAAGGTAAAGATAATATTGAACTTTTTAAGAAAAAAAGAGAGAAATGTTCAACAAACAAATAAAACAAAAAACACCTGGGTAGCAACTCCACGTAACTCTCTTCATCTGTAGCTACATGAATAAAATAGCCCAGTCCAAATTTTGTGCGACCAAAAAAGGCACCATAATGGCATAGTAGGACGTATAGTTTATTTACAAGGAGGTATTTTTTGTTGTTATTTTGGTTTTATTGGCGTTTCCTTCTTTTTGAGAATATTTTTCTCTTCAAGTATGTTTCAACCTTAGTTTTCTATTGAATTTGTGATCAAATCAACATTTTAGGGCAGTTGTTTGACGGGCGGTATGTTTAAAAAATATTTGAAAATAAATAAATTAAAAAAACGTACTTCCGTAATTCTGAGAAAAAAAACGGAATAATTTCGGGAAAAACATAATAGCGGTAATAATAATAATAAAAACATTACTTATAAAGCGCTTACCACCAAAGTCTCTAAGCGCTATAACAAACAAAATAGACTGATAAACAATAACATATTAAACAAAACAAAAAAAGTGCAAATAAACCTACAACTTATAATACATATGAAATACACATCAATGTGAGTTAGACAGAGTTAGTTAATCATCAAAAGCAATGGTTGGCAGCTCTGTGTGTAACTATTACTAAAGGTGTTTTCTTCGCAGAAAACGATGGTTGGACAGTTCTACTTACGATGGATTAGCCGATGGTCCCAGGTTGATGGTGTTCGGGTCGTTGGGGTCACTGAAGAAGTCTGTGTTGTTCTCGTCCGCCACGCTGTTATCAGGGTTATTCCTCGGATTATCGAGAGACAAGAAGTTCTGAACCTCGCCACTGAAAAATAGAATGGGATAACAAAAAATAGAGAATAATTTCACAGAAGAATGAGGTGCACACCATCTTATTTCTTGTTTGACCTCATGTATGTTTGATCTCACTTTTATTTTTATTATTATATATGCATGATTTATTGAATAAAGAACAGTTGTATAAGTTGTGTGTTTATTATAAGTTTTGGTAAATAATTTTTTAGTCAGACTAGGTACGCTTAGAGATACCAGTATTAAGCGCCTAATAAATATTGTGTATTATTATTATTATTATTAAGAATAATTTCATTGAAGAAGTTTGTTTAGTTCTCGTCCATCACGCTGTTATCAGGGTTATTCCTCGGATTATCGAGAGGTCTTGTTTCCAAAATATCCCGCTATTTGGAAATAGCGGGCTAATTTGCGCCCATCCGAGATAGTTAGTGATGAGCGTATCAGTCTCGTTATGACGCGATTTCAAGCTTCGGAATAATATCCAGAGTCTGAAAATAGCGGATTGTTTGAGACTTCATGAGAAAGGGGAAAACCCCTTTTGCTGAAAGAATCCATGTATTCGGCAAAAGTAGGTAATGTTTTTCTTAACGAGCAGTTATATTACCTCTGAGAAATTTGCCTTGGATCTGATTTCTTTGTCTACAAGTAATCAGGGAAAACCCAAAGGTGTCTAGCAACCCGATGACTACTGAATTCTCTAGTTCCTATAGGCTTACATGTAATACAGGGACCACCAGGTTCCAGTGGGCAAAGGGTTAAATAGATGAGGTCATGATTTGCTACTTTTTCATTAGCTCTAGCTTAAGGGTTTAAGACTCAATTCCAAAAATAAAGGAGAAGATCTACATGTAGAAAGGTCAGCAGAATTACAGAGATAATATGGTTATATTGACATTTACTTGTAGCAAAACGGACAAAAACAGAAGAAAAGAAACAAGCACACAAAACGATGAAGAAGAAATGAGGAAAGGAAGGTCCTTGCAATGACGGTGCTAGTTGACTCGTTAATTCAATAGAATTAGAGAAATGAAACAAACAAGTCACTGAAAGTCTGAGAAAAATATGATGAATACAAACTGAGAGTTTGGAATATTGTTTTTAAGTTTTGAAGATCAATATATTTAAAAAATTGGCAACTTGGAAACCCGCCTTTGTGAAAATATTTAAAACCAAGAAAAATATCTTAAATATTGACTTTGGATATCATAGAGGGAGTATACCTATGAAAACATTGTTCAAAATATTTTAGGGAAAAGAAATTATTCTTTGAGAAGACAAACTTGGGGGGAAAATGATATTATGAAATCCTCATTATAACACACAAACTGGAGAATAGCAACAGACAGACCCAGTAATAAGCAGGTATGCACATTTTGATCTTTCAGAAGACCTTAGGCAGCACACATGTGGCTATTTGAAAGAAGGCTATTATGGTGAAATTATAAAATCCCATCCACCATCGTGTGCAAAATGGATGTCGCATAAAAAAGATGATCTGATTTGCACAGAAACGTGTGAGCACACATGAAAGCCATTTAATTGTAGAAGTTATTGATTTCTCCTTCATTTTCCTTGGCAAATTAAGTCTATTTCTGGCAAGCATCTACCAGGATTCTTGATGATCATTAAAACACAAGGCTTGATTTCCAAGCACGAAACTAAGCTGCGACATGGAGAAGGAAAGAAAACAAATATATATTCCTTGTCTTTTTCGTTCGGTATTCCTTCGCTACTCCACAGATATTCAATTATATAATGCAAAAAATGTGAAAAATTATGTGATGTTTCATAAGGCAGTCTGGACAAATGCAAACTCGGACATGTGCAGTCTGGGGTCCATAGTTTAGTTCTTCATGTTAAAGAGAGGGGGCTTGTATGGAACATAATAGTTCAAAGGTCATTTTGAATTTAACCCACTGAGTATCAAATCCTCTTGTTCCCCTAGGCTAATATAATATCCACCCCAAAAACAGGTTAAAAATAAACTTGAGTTCTGGTAAAAAAGAGAAAATAAATTCTCACAGAATCAAACAAAACTTACACTGAATGTTCAAGATTGCAAATAAATGTCATTTGCCAAACACTTTTGGTAGAAAATGGATACTGGCTGAGTAATGAGCATAAAAAGATAAGGGAATCAAGGTAAGCAGCCCCGACACCATTTGTGTAGTCCCATATACATCTTCCTGTGTACAGTGCTTGTTACTTTACCAAGACTGGGCCAAATTTATTATGATTTTGATGACTCCAGAACCTTGCAGTACACACCAATTCATGCTACATGATCAACTTTCTCTCTTCCATTCCACACCTAATCTTTCACGATGCAATCGCATGACCGACCAGAACTCAACTTTTTCTTTAACTAACAGATTCAAATCGTATGCATACTTTTTAAACAAAGATCATTCTCGGCGACCTGAAAGCTTGCCCGAGGCAGTACTATTATGCAGACTGGATTGGAGTTCATTCGTTAATAACGGGTTAATGGAATAACTCGTCAGAAGGTCCCCAGGGGAGAAAGATCCATAAATTTGAATATGTTGGTAAACCAAAAAATCTATTTCCAGAGGCATAGAGTTCATTCAAAGGATGAGGGTGACCTCACCAGACCGTAAAGGGATTGGGTATCTCTGTCTCGGATTCTGAAACAAAATCCTGGATTTAGCTCATGATGCAATCATAATAATAAACCTTTATGTCAGTCCGGAATCCCACGACGCTTACAAGCCAATCGCTCAAGATATTTATTATTGGAATTCAAAATTTCAAATAACGTTTTCACAATGGTTTTTATAACACTACAGTCTATTGGGGAAAATGAGTACTGGTATGGTAAAACCTGTCACTCAAAGATTTTTATGCTTTTGAGGCACTTCATGATCATTTTGATGCACAGTTTTGTTAGGGCTTCAATATTACACCATATCACAGACACTGATAACACATTGGGCCATTCATCTCAGTTTTGTAAAACTGCCATGGAAACATTGTTAAACAATGCCTTTAATTATGCAAAGTCAAAAGTTATGTAATAATTTCCACTCTGCATGCATGTGCATTGAAACAAATGCGGTATACAGTGTATACTCTGCACAAAAACTGAGTATTGCCATGGAAGGTTTAACAGCATTTTTCTCACTACATCAATTACTAACCACTACCACAAGGGGGGAGGGGGGGGGGGTAGGAGGGGGGACAGATTGTAAGAATCAGATTATTCAATTCCTTCCTCGAATGACTCAGGATGCAGGATGGTTTCACTTTGTATGATGTTATGAACAAATGAACAATTTCCTTTCATGTACTATTGTATACCTGCATTAGTATCATTTCTTTTTCTATGAAAGGATAGTCAAAATAGGGTGGTCAAAGGAATTTCCCCCTTTTTTGTACAGTACCAGCACCCTTGCTTAATACAGACATGTTTGATTGACCAAGAAATTGTTAATACAAAATAATAATAAAACAAGGGAAACGCTCTCGGCAGTCTCGCCTGCATTACGCAATTAGATATGATGAAAAATTGAGGGTGAAACATTATTTATAGGAAGGGTGGCCCATTAGCAGGCCCCCCAAAATGAAATCCTCTGAATATAATCAGCAGAATTTTGAAGTGAATATTGATTAAGAATCATGGACAAATAAAAAAAAATTGATTCATTTATTCTCATATTAAATTGTAAAAACATAATCCAAGTTTGTTGACCTAAAATGACCTTTGACCTTAACTTAGTGACCTTTGACCTTAACTTAGTGACCTGAATTCTGCTCACATGATTGGGGATACTTGATTACCCTATAGTCCAAGTTTCATTGACTAAGAACTTATATTTTAAAAATTATATCAAAAATTCAAAAACTTAACCTTAGGTTAAGTTTTTGATGTTGACGCCGCCGCCGTCGCCGCCGTCACCGGAAAAGCGGCGCCTAATGTCTCGCTTTTTTGCTACGCAGGCGAGACAAAAACCTTACTCCCACATTTTGAACTGAGTAGAAACGAGTTCGGAAGTATTAACATTAATATAGCCAGCATCTTTACAACTGCAGGCATATCTAATAGTACTTCATTTAATGATTCTGATGGAGGAAAAAAAAACCTTGCTTGATACCACAATTTCCACCCACGCCATAATCAGAGGAGAAAATATCAGAGAAATCTGATTTCGGAGATAGCGGGCTAATTTGCGCCCGTCCAAGCTTCGGGATAATATCCTGCGTCTGAAAATAGCGGGTTATTTGGCAAACCTGAGCTGATGAAGTCTGCCCTATAGTGGACTATTTCGCCCTTGAAACTAAAGATATTAATTACTTCTACTATTCCATACCGACCTAAGGCTCATTCTCGAAATAGTGCTGTATTTTGCCAATGCTTGTGAAGAAACACTCGCCCCAAAATATGCTCTGAAACTGAAGATCTTTCCTAGAGGGAACTGGATTGCTTGACTCAAGCCTACAAAGACGAGGAAATGAAAACTCAAAGATTATGTATTTGATTAATTTAAAAAAGGATTCTGACTTGCATAATTTTACAAGTTTGTGCTTAATTGTTCTGCCTAATGCAAATTACCCTATATACTCTTTGTTACTTAAGAGTGAACATGTATGTGTTCGAATCAACTATTTAAAACAAAATTGTGTACAGTTTTAAAATATAAAGTCAAGCTTAAAAAACACTAAGCAAGCAATTTTAATATGGGCTAATGGGTAATAAGGAGTATGAAGAAAACAAAGGTTAGCATCATGGAGAAAGAGAGATAGCATACACCCCTGCAAAACAGTACACAAGTTGGACTTGGTTCCATACAGGCCATATTGTATGAAAACATGCAAAGGTACGTTGAGTGGTTTCCTCACAAGTCGTTCCAATATGAAAATCGTGAGTGGGCTTGAACTTACAAAATCTCTTTACAGACTGCAGTAATATTTGAAGCTCATATTTTGAGTACCGGTATAATATAGTCACAAGAAACCTTTAAGATACAGAGTAAAATATTTTAAAGGTGATTGGTACACTTTAATCGCGATCTTTTGTGGGGGCAACATATTTTGAAATTCACCAACATCTTGAGAAATAAAAGGTTGCAGAGGAGTACACAAGACCATGCCATCATAAATCCATTTGATCTTCTTCTGACTTGCTATTAATCACGAGTGGGCTTGAACTTACAAAATATCTTTACAGACTGCAGTAATATTCTAAGCTCATATTTTGACAATGGTATAGTTACCAGGAACCCCTATACAGATTTAAGTATTTTAAAGGTGATCGGTACACTTAATCCCGTTCTTTTGTGGGGGCGACGTTATCACAGATCTCTAAATTTACCCACATCTTCAAAATAAGAGGAGGCAAAGGAGTAGACAAGACCATGCCATCATAAATCCTTTTGATCTTCTTCTGACTTGCTATTATGGAAATTTGACATTAAAGCCTACACATAATTCGGAGCGAGGGATTTAGACGCTGCATCCTCATTAATTGGTCGTCGTTGTTTAACAAAAAAGAAGCGAGTGAGTGGAGGTTTTCTTTCCATAAATTTTGTCCTCCCTCTTAAATCTTACTCTCATAATCATAAACAAACCCCTGTTCAACTTATCAAAATATTACTGCATGGCTTTACAAAAATTGTATAGCTATACTAAATTTTGTCCTCGTCTGAATGAATATCGCAAAAAAAAAATGTGTAGCGTAACAATACTTTAGGCGTCGTTTTGAATGAAAATTAAGAAAAGAATGAAGGTCATGTTCTCGTTTGAACATTGTTTCATACAAAAACCATGAAAGGGGGTGGGGTGTATCGTAAGCAAACCCCAATGATTGGTCTGATGTCATGTCAACTCTCCAAAGTCCAAAACTAGTTTCTTTATAGTGCACGTCTCGTTTTGCTACATGATGGTTCTTTAAGTTTCTAGTTTATAAATGTTTCATATAAATTTCCTCTCATCTGAGCACGCTATAAATTATACCACCTCTTCCTAGTCTCTTTCAACCTGTGACCTATCTCTATCGCTCCCACGTGTTCTCCATCTAACTGTATAATTGTCTCAAATTGACTTTCTTGCTCATAACAAACTAGGTAATGGTATTCATTAAAATTGTAGGAATGAACTAAATGAGGTCTACAATAATAGCGTTCACCCACGTGATCAATACTTCTCCTTTCATTTCAATTTGTCAATTAAGACTCTACACGATGTGTATCCCCAGAGTGATACTGAATTTCTGTTTCAAAACCAAAAGTTCTCAGTTATTGTACAGTGTAACATTTCTCTTAACCCATAGGAGTTCAGTGTTTCCTTTTTTCCTGAATTAATCAGTTTTCCTTCCTCAAAATGGTAACAATTAATCTTATTTTTCACTTCTATTTAGCGTTTGAACAAATACAAACGTGTATATTAAATGAACCTATGCGACAGAAAATTGCAAACTTAACCCCGAAATTGGCAATTTGTACATAAAAATTTGTGATTTTATAGTTCACACTTTATTGTCGATTTAGAGACTTGATTAGTTACAATAATTGCTACTATTTGAGAACGGAACAACGCACTGCATTGGAAATTAACTCAAAATTAGAATAAAAGTTTTGATTCTCATGATCAATTGTCAAGGTCTTAAATATAGTAGCTTAAAGCCCCACTGCACTACTTATAGCTACTTGCGCCCTCTATATAGCAAACAATGGCTGAGCGGTGACCATTGGTCCCCCATGGTTCCCTTTTTCTTATGTTAATTGAGAGCTGATTTGATGAGATAACCACCTGTCAGTGACCATGCAGGGAGGTCTAATCCCTCCCAGCCAAACTAGTGCAGATAGGCTTTAAAGTGCAAATACATGTGGAAGAAACTACACGTGCATACATTCTATGCTATTGAAACTGTGTTTAAAAGCCATTTCATGCTATTAAAAACCTCACCATTTATTTACAAAATGATTGGACCCTCGGGGAAACGGTATGAATTGCTTTTGCTACAAGCCTAATGAAATGTAGTCACAGTGGAGAGTGATGATATGAATGGCCTTCCACACCCAATTATTGCAGATTGGACAATATGCCTTAAAGTTATGTAATCTAATCAAATGAGAAGGGGAAAGTGTGAAGTATTGAAAGCTGGATATGAAGGTAGAGAGCAAGAGAGTGTGTGCGTGCATGTGTGTGTGTGAGAGAGAGAGAAAGAGAGAGAGAGAGAAAGAGAGAGAGAGAGAGAGAGAGAGAAAGAGAGATAGGCGGGTGAGAGATAGATAGAAGAGAGATAGAGAGGCAGTGGGAGAGGCAGAAAAGGAGAGGGGAAGAGAGAGAGTGTAGAAGAAATGGAGAGTGAGGGGCAGAGAGAGAGAGATATACATGTAAGAGAGGCAGTGAAACGGGCAAAAAGAGAGAGAATTAGAGATAGAGAGAAAGAAGTGGAGAGAAAGAAGATCGAAGGAGGGACAGAGAGCGAACAATTTAAAGAGGCAAGGACTATACAGGCTTCAACGCAAAGTCATTATTTCATCCTTATAGGAATGGGATTCTCACTCAATCTTGAAATAAGATTATTTCATATCTTTAATATATTGCTCTAAGCAGGGATGAGATAGCCAAATGGCTTCTTTTCATATGACAAACAATATTGGCATTGAAATAAAGCTTAAATAAAAACGCAATTACAAATTCCATATCCTGTAGCTGCAGCTAGGAGCAGCTTACAAATCCTTCTTTCAAAGTTCCATTCATAACTCATAATTCGTTGTCCATTTTTTCACAACCTGGGATAAATACTTGACATCAACATAGCCTCGACTTACTTTTGTTTGGGACTTATTTCATTGTAAATATCACAAAAGTGATTTGAATGTATGGATATAGGATGGCAGGTCAATTCAATTTCTGTTGCTCTTATGGCTTCATCATCTGTAACGAGCTATGCAGAAAAGCAGCATCTCAGTCATAGGGCCCTGTTTCACAAAACTTGTCATCAGTGACAAATGACGGTTTTTGTTACAAGCTACTGAAATCCTTGCTTCTGATTGGTTATCGGCAGATGTGTCACTGATTTTTGTCATTTGTCATTGAATAAAGACTTTATGAAACAGGTCCCAGGATTTAATGCCCTTCTGGCTCTCCTAATGTGACATTCAGTAACTTTGAACTTTGACCTCAAGTTACGTTTATCATGGATATATTTATTATGTAACAAACAAGTCGAGAATTTGAAGTTGAGAATTTCAACATATCCTAATATCGAGAGCTAGACAGGTTTTACTAAGGGCGCGTTCATGCTTGATTTTGAAGGCAGAATGAGCGATTTGTAACGCTCATCATAAACGCTCATCGTAATCGCTGCACTGTTCATGCTCAGTTCTCCAGGCAATTCTCCTTGGGTGGCCTTCAGCTGGATTCGCAAACCTGTGTGCGCATGCTACGTAGACCCACTAGAGGTCAGTGCGTTGACCCCATTTAAACGCGTTTACAAATTGTAAACGCATCTTTTTGTGAGTTTACGATCAGCGATCGTGATCGCCGTTTTTCTGTGATTCTACAAAAGTGAGCATGAACGCAATCGTGTTTTAAACTAAACGCGAAACAGATGCCTGATTCTGGCCGTCAAAATCAAGCATGAACGCGCCCTTATATAATATTGACTGGCCTTGAGGGAGCGGATATCAGGAACTATTGCCCTCACTGAAATCATAGGTGGATTTTATCAATTTGCTGGTAGTTGTTTAACAACTTCCGACAAAACACTGAAATTTTAGAAAACTAAGGAAAAATATGATATGTAATGTAATGAACATCATCACAGGCAGACTAAAAAGTTATACAAATTCAATGTTCCTCCCTGCAATATTGATTAAAACTATACCGGTGTCTGAAAGAGCCTAGAAAGGTGTTTTAATTTCCCCCAGGATATAAGAAACGGAAGAGAGATGGGATTGTCATTTTCTTGAGACAAAGATGATAATCGATGTTGGGTGGGGAAAAATTCATTTACCCTGAACTTAAATTACAAAAACATAAAGAGTAAATAACATTTCACAAAGAAAAACAAGCAAGCAGAATCTATATTACTAATACGCAAAATCGCCGCGGGGGGTCCAAACGGGTACAAAACGGTTCCTCAAAAACGCCTTTCCCCGACCCCGCCCGCCTCCGCCGTGGCGCGGGGAGGGCGGCACAATTCCGCGAGGCCTGTCTCCCGTAACCCGCGTGCCACGTCGACCCCGCGATCGACGTCCACGCCGTTAAACGCGGTTTCGGGGTGCCGGGGAGGACGGGCGGACGAGAGCACGGCGGGCGTCGTGGATTGCGAGGAGGCGACGAACCCGCGAGAGCGAGTCGGCAAGGCGTGCACCCGCCCTCTGTCTAATTATCAAAGAGAGACGAAGAGACACGCGATGGGCGAGAATCCACTCGCGTCAACGGGTGTAGCAAGTCTCATTGAAAAAGCTGCGGCGTATACCGAGTAAGACCTCTTGCTATAGGGTTCGCTTTGTAGCGTGTAAGAGAAATACACATCAACAGACGACTCACCCGGGTGAGGGGATGTAGCCAATATGTATCCTCAACGGGTTGAGCTTACCCGTGCTATGCGTCTTTCTATATGATATAGGCCAGGCGCCCACAGTGTACGTGTATTACACGCTCTCAGGTCACACACATGCACACACCACAGTCGATTCGAGTCGAGGCGATTGCGACAACTAGCGCAAACCATGGACCTATTTTCACGTAAAATCTTTACTCTGAAAATAATTATACAAATTCTGTGATCTATGCCAACATAATCATAGTCCAAGCTTCTGTTTTATTGGTCTTTTCATGAAAACTACATCGAAATCACAACAAGAATAGCGCAAATAGATCTGTGATAGTACGCCTTCACGTGACAGTTCAGTTGCAAACTGCCTTGAGTCCACAGTGTATTGCCACGGCAGCTGAGCGCTGCTGTCGGGGTGCTGTCGGAGCTGAGTGTGTGAGCGTGGAGTAGCGGTGACCGGAGTAGCCAGGCCTGTCCGTGGTGTGAGGAGAGTCTAAACAACACTTTGAAATTGCTATTTATTGCCCCGATTTCAATATAGTTTCGTGAATAGATGTATGAAACCTGGGCTTAGATTGTGATTATTCTGGCCATGTAGAGTTGTATACTGAATTTCTATAATCATTTTTAAAGTAAAGTTTTCACAAGCAAAGTAAAGTTTTCACAAGCAAAGTAAAGTTTTCACAAGAAAATCAGACGGTCGTCATGGTCGTTTAAAAACATGATAATACTTTAAGTATGATACAGTTCTTGCATCAAATCAAGTTTTAAAGTGTGGGGGGGGGGGGGGGGGTCAGGTAACTCAAAGCGATTTGAGTGCAGGCGTGGTGTCCACGGGTACAAAGGGCTGAACCCCCGAAAGCTCAGGGGTTTTAGGCATTTAATTACGGTCAGATGAGCATATTTTTAATGCCTTATTTGTGACACTGGCAGGTCGATCACTAATTGGCGTGGGGTCCATAGTAGAGTTGCGTACCAACTACGCTGAGCTGAGAGTACGCTGGCCTACGTTACTTTACCATGAGGGACGCAAAAAAATACGGAAGATGGACGCAAACAATTTAATATGTTTAACAAAATTCGCGTACTTTCGGCGTAGAAACTTGACACAGAAAGTAAGTCTTTTTTGACGTAACACTACGCTACTAAACTAAACAAACTGCATCTTTAAATGAATTAATGAAAAATGAGCCCCCGAAAGATTAAAAAAAGTAGCCCCCAAAAATGTTCCCAAAATTTGATATAGATCGAGTCCCCGAAAAAAAAAATCTTTCACTGGATTCTACGCTCACAGTCCCACACACAGTCGAGTCAATTTGTGCACAAACCGTCCGATTTTTTGCGTAAAATCTTTACTTTGAAAATAATTATACACATTTTGTGAACAATGCCAACATAATCATAATCCAAGCCTCTGCATATGTAGTCTTTTCATGAAACTACATTGAAATCACAACAATAATAATGCAAATAAATAGTAATTATCGAGATCCTATCTGACATAGTTTGTTTTACGATGCGCCATTCATGGTCAAACAGCATATATTATAAAAATTCTCTATATAAAGATAATCTAAATTTTTTTTGGATAGCACATAGGCCTCTATCTATCTATCTATTTGGCCCCCTCCCCTAGAATCCCGTGGATTTTCCACGGGTCCTGCTTGTTTATATTAATCACAAAAGACAGATGTGGGTGTCCTACGTAATCTGTATACGTGTGCTGAAAGGAAATTGTAAATAAAGTTAAAAGAAAAAGGAGGAAAAAATATCTTGAAGCTCAGTAAATGTCATTTTGCCTCAAACCTTGAATATGGATTTGTGACATTTTTAAATATATTAAAGTATTGATGGATAGTTCAATCATAATATAATTTTTCATTTAAATATTGTGGGAGATTCTAGTAACATGTACATGTAGATAAAAGAGAGTAGCAGGCAGAAAGGAGGGAGGGAGGGAGGGAGGGAGGGAGGGAATTAAAAGGAGAGGTAGGGAAGAGATGAGGAGGTGAGAGGATGGGAGGGGAGGGGAGAGTAGAAGAGAGAAGAGGATGGAGGGATTTAAGAGAAGGGGAGGGAGAGAACAGATGAGGAGGGGAGAGGAGGAGGGGAGAGGAGGGGAAGAGGAGGGGGAGAAGAGGAGGGGAGAAGAGGAGGGGAGAAGAGGAGGGGAGAAGAGGAGGGGAGAAGAGGAGGGGAGAAGAGGAGGGGAGAAGAGGAGGGGAGAAGAGGAGGGGAGAAGAGGAGGGGAGGAGCACATGGAAGAGGAAGGAAAGAGGAGAAGGAGGGAAAGGGGGAAAGGAGGGAAAGGAGGGGAAAGGGGGAAGAGACAAGAGGAGAAGGGGGAAGGAGGGGAGGAGTAAAGAGCAGGAGGAGAAGGGGAGGGGAAGGGCAACATGAGAAAAGAGGTCAAGAGGGTATAAGAAGGGGTAGGGAGAGTGAGGTTGACAGAGGGGAGGGATATATATACTCACTGCTGTAATATCTGCTGATTGTTGATGATTTTCTGGATGAAATCATGGAGGCCTTCTCTTCTCTGACGGATGAATTCTGGGTCAAAGTTGTTGCCAAAGAGCTTCTTGCCCGGCAGCTTGAGGTCTGCACCGGGGAACTTCTTCTTCAGCTGTATAATGGAGTGAATAAGGGAGAGATGGAGGAAGAGAAAGAGAAAGAGGATGAGACAGAGAGAGAGAGAGAGAGAAAGAAAGAGAGAGAAAAAAGAGAGAAAGGACAGACAGAGACAGATAGAGAGAGAGTGAGAGGGAGAGAGAGAGAGAAAGAGAATGACAGACAGAAACAGAGAGGAGAGAGAGAGAGAGAGGGAGGCAGACAGGGACAGATTAAGAGAGAGAGAGAGAGAGAAATTGGGAGGAGAGTGATTGAGAGAAAAGGATATGCACAGCGAGAAAGAGAGAGAGGGAAAGAGAAAGGTGAAAAAAAAGAAGAACATGAGATGGTAAAAATTAATAGAGAAATCAAAAACAAAACCAAGTTTATTTTGGTCTAGCATCATATACAGTGGGTGGATTATTCAATAGATGTTGAGAACAACAACATGTCAGAGGCCAAAAATGATAAATCACATTGAAGGTGTATATATATAGAACATTGCAATATTATATGACCATGAATATATCAAAGTGTGAATCCAATGCATCCAGCTTTCACAAGAAGCCTGTTTTCATCAGACCGAAGTTGCAAAATAAACCCGCTATTTTCAGACTCGGGATATTTCCCCGAAGCTCGAAATTGCGTCTTCACCATCCCGATACGCTCATCACAAACTAGATGAAGACTGGGGCAAATGAGCTCGTATTTCCTAAACAGCGGGCTATTTTGAAAACAAGACCAAGATTTCTCGGGATATTTTATCAACCAAATATCACTCTAATTGCAACTGCGGGCTGATGAAGACACAGATTAGCTGGCTATTGTGAGATCGGGCTAGTTAAAATAGCGGGTTATTTTGCAACTTTGGTCTGATGAGGACAGACCTAAGGATGAATGTCTCACGAGAGAATGAAAATAACACGTCTTGTCTAGAGGACATGCTGTCTGGGATTTGAACTTGCAACCTTCCACGACAAGAAGATCTATTACAGACATCCGGTCAAACCATCTCCAAGGCACTGTAATAGAAGATCGCAACAAGAATAGGCAATGGCTTTGGCTTTGATTGAAAAACCTCCCTGTATTCATTATTTTTTCTTTCCACACATTTCATATTTTAAAGGCATTGTTTAAAGATAAAGACCAGTTATGGTCATGCGATTGCATTGTGAAAGAAACGTTGTGAAATCAATCAGAAAAGGTTGATCATCTAGCATAGATGTGCGGCAAGGTTCTGGAATCATCAAAATGATAAGAAATTTGGCCCAGTCTTCAAAAGTTACAAGTACTGTACACAGAAAGATGTATATAGGACTACGCACACGTGCGCAACACGTGCGTTTATCTCTCACAGACCATGTAGATAAACTAATTTACCAAATATATCAATTAGTAGGGGGTTTCCCTGCAATTTTTTTTATCATTATGTACTATTCAAAACATATTCTTTCACATGATTGGTAATAAGAGGTTCCATTTCATTTTTTGAAATTGGGGCATTTCCAATACTGGTCTTTACCTTTAACAATGTTTCCAGTTTTACAAATCTGAGATGCATGGCCCTACGTGTTATCAGTGTCTATGATATGGTGTAATATGATGATACAATAGTCTAGAGTCGATTGTGGACTGCTGAGATTATTTCTAGATGAAACATAAATGTTGGATCATCCCAGGGTCTATTTCAGAATGTGCTGTCATCAGCATTAATTCAGCAATACAAGATGGCATCACATTCGATTCTATTATCATGAACGATTCTATTATCGTGAGCGATTCTACTATCATGAGCGATGAATTGAGAATTGAACTTCAACATAACATTGAACCGCTCAATATAGAACTGTCATTTGTTACTATACACTTGATTTATGAGTTCCTACCTAAGAAGTTCACACAAAGTTTGTCCCAACAAAAACCAAAAATCTGTTGTGCAAGCATCATCCACAATACATTTATTGCAGACATGTTGTGGCACACCTGTATGGCAGGGGAAAAACCCAAACATAACATAAAGAAGTTCTTTTCTGACTCGGGTTTTTGTTAATGCTGAATAAACTTTGACATACAGGTACGTGTACAACTATGAGTATCATACTGTACATGTATGAAAAGCATTTTGACATTAAAGGGAATACAAAGTTTTGGGAAATTTTGAAAATTGGGTGGATAGTAAATCTTTACAATTTTGATATATTTTGATGCCCCTGTGGATGTTTCATAAGCACAACAAAAATTAGCCCCTAAAACACTTCTGTTTTCAAGAAAAATTGAATATAAAAATTTACCGGTGCTCCCGGTAAATTTTGATAAATTTCAAATAGCGCCTATGGCCGTACAATGGTAGCTGCGACCATGAAAATCTCAGAATATGTAGTTGTGATATATAATTTTCAAACGGAATAGCTAATCGGTCGATTTTAGTCAAGAAACATTGTTTTATAGCTAAATTAATATTTGACCTTGAGAGGGAGCTATACAACTAAAGAGTTTATTATTTATTAATTTCATAACTTTAGACTCGATTTCAACCGCGACAACGATCAATGAATATTGTAGGAACGCATATGCTTCCAAAATTGTTAATTTGAACCAAATTTATGACCCCATACCAAAACTTTGTAATACCTTTAAACAGTAAATGCACAGATTCAGATAGATCATCTTTAAAGGCATTTGTTTTCAGTAACAAAGGCTAAATTGTCTATGTCAAAATTGCTCTCGGCCAATCAAATGCCCAATTTCAGTAACTTGTAACAGTTCCTGAAACTTGTTACTGATAACAAGTTTGATGAAACCGGGCCCTGATGTACTTTTGCACTCTGTATCAATGTACTCTCTGATATTATCTTACCATATCCTCCTGCAAATGTCTAATTTTAGATTATTAATAGAGCAATAAGATATGAGAAATGGTTTAAACTAGCTTAAGTAGAAATTCCCAGTAACTGTCATCAAAAACAATTAAACTTAACATGACCCATGTATGACCCATGGCTGATATAAAAAACTGTTGAGCTTTTGTAATTTTCTTTTTCAGAGAAAGTCACATTATTCTTTATATCAAGTCATTAGCAGGGGCTAGAGTGCTACAAAAGTAGCACAGAGATCATTAAAATAAGATCATACAGTACTGCATGTACATGTACCAGTATATCTTGATCAAAGGTGGTTTTGAGGCCGACATCCTATTCAAGCATCGCTTATGATTGCAGTCTCCTGCACTTTTTCACAGATTGTTCGGATGATATTTTAAATTTATAATAATATGATATAGAAATATTAAGTTTGTTATCATACATTTTGACATGAAGTTATTGTTTGCATATTTTATATTATAATACTAGGACACTGCTAGCGTTTAAATTGCACAAATAGGACATATTCTATGTCATGTGACATATTCTATGTGACATATTCATAATTCCTGCACAGTTCTACACAATTTGATGTTGGCTGCAAAAGGAATACACTACCTTTAATGCCCTTCAAACAAAACAAACACATTATAATAATAAACCAATCAAGAGCCTGAGCAATTTATATTCATGTACATGTAGCTATATTAAATTAAATACCTATTAATAAAAGCAATGTTGTAGGCGTACATAATGTACATGTTAACTATAACGGAGGTGTCGAAATGATTTATTTTATGAGGCTTTTATTTGCACAGTATATCGAAGGGCACAAGCTAACAAATCAAAATCTCGTTCTAAACACTTACACATTCACATGCAAGTTATGATGATGGTGCAAGTGAACACAATGTACATAACATTTTATGTCACAGTACATTTACTTTTATTAGCAATCATATGTGTTTTTCACATACATGGACTGTTAGGTACAATACAAATTTGTACGATAAAATATTACATGACATGTATATATGCCTGTTCCCCCATGTACAATAACAAAAGGATATCATCCTTTTGACTCTAAACAGACGATACACAGTTCTCATTAATAATATTTTAAAAATAAAAGTTTACATTTTTAATGAAAATATTTGACTTTGAAGAAGACTACTCTGAAGTGGGTAGTAAAATGTATACACATCAGTAAAGGTGTATTTACTTAAAATTCTAAGATATTTTTGACTTGAGTTTCAAAGTTCACATTACACGTGTTACACAGCGAGCAACTTGCTTACCGGTACGGTCACAGATAATTAGGGTAAAGTTTCTCCATTTATTTTCTCTGAACAAAGGTTGAAGTGGGTGTGCTACCAGTAAGTTTCTTACCTCCCATCAGACTAACAGAATTCATTGTATAACTATACGATGCATAGTATACAGTACCTTATTACATTTTTCCAGTCCGAATGTTGTATCTAACGAAAAGTCGTATGTAATACACATATGTACATGTAGCATC
>NW_022145598.1:24224040-24259265 GCF_000002235.5 Strongylocentrotus purpuratus
GAACTCAACTTCATCTTTAAAATTACTTGTACATGTACTTTGAGTCTGAACTCTGAAGTAATATGATTCCAGTCATGAAGGACATTCAGAATTTTGATGGGTAGTTATATGAAAACTATATCAGCAAAACATTTTATGTGTATGCTGTTGTCCTGTGTATGATGATTGTGATCTACATGTATATCAAATTGAAGACTACAAGTTTTTCAAGTTTATTTGTTTTACATTTCACAAAACAGAATTCACCTAATGACAAAATTTAAACACAATATGAAATATACTCAAAGTATGACATTATATAATCAAGTTTTTGTAACGACATCAAAGTAAATTGTTTTAAATGGTAGGTTAAACAGGGTGAAATGTGAGGAACCTGTATTAATAAACAAGACAACAAGACTTTGCCATTTTACATTCGATATAGACCGTCATTCATTTTCCACTCTGCACTCTTTAAAATGTACCTGCCAACAAAATTAATGACAATCATTTCATATTCCATTTAAGATGTGCAATTACATGTAACTCAATCAAACTGATAGATTCTCTTAATCTCTACTATTTCAAAACTGACTGAAAACTGTAACAAACTTTTTCTTCTTTCGTCTTCCTCATGTCTAACAAGCGCTTCCTTAATCTGCATCATTTCGACAACCATCATCACCATGATCTCTCTAACTCTCTCATAAAGCCCCTTTTAAGTACTGACTTGCAATTTAATGAAATGGATTTATTGGCGGCCAGGGTAGACAACGATTGCAAACGAGGAATCGCCGCATTGGCATTCATGTCACGTTTAGAAGACGACACGGCGCACGCGACCTCCCAGGCCCGACTCCATCCGTCTCAAATTCTTCCAGGGAAATTCATTTTCCTCGCCTACATGTTTTTTTTTTCTCTCTGCTTCTTTTGCAACACACACAAAGTCCTGATTAGGGTACTACATGTAGTAGTGTATTGTGTGAATTTTTTGGAAGAGATGGAGGCAGAGTTTTCGAACTGCTTGGAGAATGAATGTACATGTATAGATCTACAATGTATGGTAGTGGAGATATGGAATAGGAGAGTAAGGCGTTTAATTGGGCATCTTTGTCTCAGATTCTAATGAAAATCCTGGATTTAGCTCATGCTGCAATGATAATTATAAACCTTCAGGTCAGTCAGGAATCCCATGACTTTTACAAGCCAATGCGTGTCTGATTATCAAGATATTTGTGATTGGAAATCGAAATTTCAAAATTTGTTATCGTAAACTTTTTTATAACACTACAGTCTATTGGGGGAGTACGGTAAAACCGGTCACTCAAAGATTTTTTCTTTATTTAGGCACGTACTTCATGACCATTTTGAAGAGCAATTTTTGTAGGGCTTCAATATCATATCATAGACACTGATATTAACAGGTAGGGCTATGCATCTCATATTTAACGATGCCTTTTAAGTATGGAGAGAAAGAGGGATGTTTTGATAAATTATTTAGGATGAGTTCACAACAGAAAAGAGGACATAAATCCTCAGCTAGGCGCCAGAAGGGTGTTAGCTCTGCGTTTGAACACGTCGGGACCCGTTTCACGAAGCCTTTTTTTCAACGACAAATGACAAATATCAGTGACGAATCTGCTGATTTAACCAATCAGAAGCAAGGATTTCACTAGCTTATTACAAAAACTGTCATTTGTCACCAATAAAATGTTTTCTTAAATGAGCCCCTGTTCTCGCCCTTAATTCTACCTCCAAACAAACAAAGTACAAGGGAGAGAAATACAGAGAGAGAAGGAGATATAGAGTCAAATAAAAATGTATGTATTCTAAACATCAAAATATGTAAAACACTAGAAATTCCTCTTGTATAGGAAAAATTAATTTTCATCTGGCATACATTTACATATCGTCTGTTTGCAGTCTCCTATCTCTTACATTTACCGGTATGTACATGTAAATAGTTTAATTGCAACTGTTTAAAGATCAAACTGGTCAAACTGGTCAAACTGGTCAAACTGGTCAAACTATTCCAAGGGACACTGTTAAGATGGGGGTTTCAAGTCCAAATGCTCTAACTACAGAATTCTCTCCTTCACATAGCTTTAAGACAGGAGTCACCCGATCCCATAGGCGAGGAGTTAATATTCTATGGTTGATAATCCGCTATTAAAGATAAACTTGAGTTCTGGTAAAAAAAGAAAACGAATTCTCACAGAATCTAACGAAACTTACACTAAATGTTCAAGATGACAAATAAATGTCATGTGCCAAACAATTTTGGAAGAAAATGTATACTCGCGGATTAATGAGCATAGAAAGATATGGAAATCTAGGTATAGTAGCCCAGACACCATTTGTGTTGTCCCATATACATCTTTCTGTGTAAGTGATTGTAACTTTATCAAGACTCTGCCAAATTTATGATGATTTTGATGACTCCAGAACCTTGCATTACACACCATTACTTACAATGTACATGCTGTATGATCAACTTTTCTGATCCATTCCACACCTTTTCTTTCACAATGCAACCGCATTACCAGAACTCAAGTTTATCTTTAAATTACACTACATATGAACCTTTTGCTTCAATATCGATCTGCTTATTCCCATAATGCAGGCAAAGTCTTTTTATTACAAGATTATAATCATCCATGCATAAGTGAGGGGTCAGTGTGACGCAGCAAGCCGATGCATTTAATGGACATTTTGAAGCAAAGCATCTCTAAAAGGCCTGTCATCATCAGCTTGAGTTTGCCAAATAACCCGCTATTTTATGACTCAGGATATTATCCCGAAGCTCAGAATGAATTGCTCATCACAAAGTAGCTCGGACGGGCGCAAATTAACCCACTATTTCCCCAATAGCGGGATATTTTGGAAACAAGATCAAGATTTCTCAGGATATTTTCTTGACCAAACATCCCGCTAATTGCAACTGCGGGCTGATGTAGACGCAGATTAGCTGGAAAATTTGCGATGGGGGTAGTTACAATAGCGTGTTATTTGGCAAACTTGAGCGGATGAATACAGGCCTTTTGATGGACGTTTCGAAGTTAAGCATCTCTAAATGTGACGTCCATGAAGAGCGGCTTGTCTCTAGGGACCCAGCTGTGTCTACATGCACATATCGAGGGGTCAGTGACACAAAGACGTAACTCCCTTTTGAGGAAAAGTGGTTAATGTCTCACTGAGCACTTTGGCCTTAAGGAGTTAAATCTGTGTTTCACTAGCCATCAACTTCAATGGAGTGTTGGTGGAGGTAAGTCTTTGCGTTTCCTGGAAAGCCCACATTTTCCCGAACTTTTTGATATCCAATACTCTTTTTGGCAAAATATGGAGTTACGACTTTGTGTCACTGAACCCTCGACATGTTCATGTATTCTATCAAGCTCTCCCACACACACGCAAGCGCGGTTGACGCAGGTCAAGAAGAGAGGAAGCACCAAACAAATAGACACACAAATCCGCTACAACCGCACATGACAAGGTTCTATACTGTGAGGATGTACAAAGTTGACAGGGAAAAGCTCTCTCTCTCTGTGTTTTCAAGCTCTTTTTTAAAATCTGATAGTTTGTGTAGGAAACGGTTAAAGCCCCACTGCAGTACCTGTAGCTATTGCGCCCTCTATATAGCAAACAATGCCTAATCGGTACCGTTGGTTCCCAGGGGTCCCCTTTTTTCTAATTTTAATTGAGAGCTTATTTGATGAGATAACCACCTACATCAGTGACCACGCTTGGAGGTATAATCCCTCCTGGCCAAACTAGTGCAGATAGGCTTAAATAATATTGAAGCCTTTACTTTATCTATCCTAAATGTTGCACAGGGAGATTTTTATGTGAATACAGAGTTAAACAAGATAGGAAAAGAACTGTTGCAAGAGAAAAAGGTATGGTACCTACATAAACACACTCCTTCCACATCTTCTGTAGATGTTAACATTATTTTTAAATTGGCAACACATTGAAAGGTTCCAAATTAATGTAATTCAACAGAAATGGGAAATATTTTCAACTTCTTAACGTTTTCCATGACAATGTAGCAATAAAAGAAAAATAGAATAGAAGAAAAATATTAATTTTGCCTATTTGAAGAACAATATGTGATCAATTTATCCCTTTAAATAAATCCTCTTCTGGAAGGATTAAAATGGAAAGGGAGTACAGTCTACAAATACAGGTACATATAGATACTTTGTTTACATCTACTACGGATAACCTCATTAAACAAGAAGTCATCTCCCTTGCATTCACTATGCCAGATTGATACTGATATTAGGCTCCTTACAAAGATATCATCGCCAATGTCTGTGCATTTTAAAAAGAAAATATTGCATGTTGTAATTGCTGATTAATCATGACCTTTAAAGGTTTCAATAACGTGACTTCAATAACAAAATTAGCAGCCCTGCTACATTCATGTAAAGCATTATCATACACTGTAAACCACTCATTAATACAGCAGAGTAATGTAATTTAGGATTCTGACGGTTGTTCAGCGGAAATCGGATCAGACTTTCTATTGTGGCTACTTGCGTAATTCTTGGCCTTCTGTATAAAAGCAGCACAATTATCATTTTCATACTGGCATTGCTCTATTAAACATGATCCTGGTAGTATAAAGTCAGTTGCATCCTAGCAACTCGACACAAAGGCTTTTGTCTGTAGGTCTGTATTTTGATTAACTCGGATCGAAGAGTGAGCATTCAGTCGCTTAAAAATAGATTGCAGCCCAGGTCTTCAGACCGCTCCGTCTTTTGATTTGTTCTTGCGCAGCCAGCATCCCTCCGAAGTACATAGCCTCGGTGTGGATTTCACGCTGACTGGACCGCAACGTACGTCATTATCCCATTCAAATATATATGAGGAGAATTATAGCCCCGAGGAGCTGATATCTAATATCCAGTAACAAGACGAGACACTGGGATGGGAATTGATGAAATGCAAAGAGAAGCAAACGAGATGAAAAGTATGCATGGTGTAGAAATCAGAGAGGAGCAAATGACTATAAGATAGAGAAGGAGAGAGAAAAAGATCTTTGAAATAGGGAGAAACTGGGAATGCCAATTTGGAAGAAACACAAGCCATGCATCTGAAATCAAAGATTATATGGAGAAAAAGAGATAGATAGAGGGAAAGAGAGAAAGAAAGAATGCATGAATGGGAGAGAAATAGTTTAAAAATAGAGGGAAAGTTAGAACGCCAATTTGAAAGGAGCACCAATCACACATCAGAAATAAAAGAGTAGGTGCATATTAACAAAATATTGTAAGAGAAAAAGGGTGTAAAATAGGAGGAAACTGATATCAATTTGGAAAGAAAAAAACCCTGCATACTTGGAAGAAGAAAAAATCTTTACTCTAGATGTATTTAGAAGATAAATCCGAGAAAATAAATCTGAGCAGAACCATTAAAAGCTGCAGGACTTGCATGTGATTTTTCTTATTTACATTCTCTTCATTTATAAAGAATCTGTGCTCTTTTCAGGAATAAATTGTTCTAATAAATTCAAGGCAGCTTTTACGAGCCCCAAGTATTTTCCCCTTCTTTCGAGTGCAAGTTTGATCTCACTCTCTCTCCCTCCCTTCCCCCTAAACCTGTCCCTCTCTCTCTCTTTCTCTACCTCCTTCTCCCTATCTCCCTCTCTCTCTCTCTCTATCTGTCTCTCCTGTCTTTCTTTCTCCCTCCCCCTCTCCCCGTCTCCCTCTCTCTGTGTCTCCCTTTCCCCTCTCCTCCCTCCCTCCCCTCTCTGTCTCTCTGTCTTTCTTTCTCCCTCCCCCTCTCTCTGTCTCTCTTCCCCCTCTCTCCTTCCCCCTCCCCTCCCTTCATCCCTCTCTCTCTTTTGTTCTATCTCTCTCTCTCTCTCCGAGTTGACAGGGATACAGTGGCACGGCCTTGGGGATGTTCTTGCACGAGGCAGTGAACATTTAATGACATTAACTCGCACAAAATTAAATCAAGAGCCTGAGGTTGATGCCATTCGTGTGAATACATTTAAAGCAAAGAATGAGTTCCAGCACAGGTGACAATATTTTGTCAGCTTTCTTCTTATTTTTCAAATGTCAGTTTAGACTTTTAATAGAAGAAACATAAAAGCAGCAATGTCCCCTGAAAAGGATTGCTCTTTGAACGCCCTCACATTCTACATATGATGAACATCACAGCTCTATGAATTCTTGACGAAACTTTTATGCTACAAGTGAGTATCGTCCCATATAACCAATTCTAAATGTGCAGTACATTGATTTTCAGCAAAATTAAGTAAATTTTTAATAAGTTTGATTCCCAAACATCACATTGTACATCTCTTCTTGCGTGTACATGTACATGTACATGTACACGTATGTACTGAATAATCAACCTTCCTCATTCGCTTTAAATTTCTTTCACAGTGCAACAGATCGCACGACCAAAACTCCATTTCATCTTTAAGATGGAGTGCGATGCTTGATGAGGCCAAGATTCTCCATATATTTCTCTCTCTTCAATTCAAGAGTCGGAGGCGCGGATCGAGAAGGCCATGTCGCCTCCGAGATTATGATGCAGTCAAGTATTTTGCATGTTTCCTTGCCCCTAATCTCGTCATCACGGGGACCTGTGGTTTAATTGGAGCCCTGGGTGTGAAATTTCATCGGTCAGACGGTGTCGGAAATGGCACAAAGCCCCTCCATCGTGGATGCTTACTTTACGATAAAAAAATTAATAAAATAAAAAGAACATTTCTGTGCATTGAAGTACTCACGAAGAAGGGGAAATTCTGGCTTGAGAGAATCTTTGAGCATTTGCGAGCAAAATAGACCGGTTTAATTAAACATATTCAAATTTATGGATATTTCTTTCCTGGGGACCTAGTGACAACTTCTTCCGTTAACCCGTTATTAATGAATGAACTGCAATACTTGGATTCTGGTCTGCATATGTTACACATTGCTATATCGGGCAAGACTCGGGCAAGCTTTCAGGTTGTCACGACCAAAATTATTTAAAAGGTATGCATACATGTACATGAAGACTTGGAATATGTTAGTAAACTGGTTCATTGGCCAATCTGCATAAACAAATTCATGCGCATGGACCCCATAGCAGCACCTTTCCTTTTGTTAACAGGATTTCTATTTTTTATATTTTTCTGGAAAGATGTGTATATTGTAAAGTACATGTACACATACAAAACAAAAGCCATGCTCTTGAACATTAAACAAGCACAGTTTCTAATAGTTTAAAGGATGCATACCCTTGGGAATGTTTATTACCCATACATACTCTGGAATGCTCCCCAGGGAGTGGAGATTGTGCACACAGTGTGTGCGGGCAAGCACTGAATCCAATGACCGGGGTAATAGTATATATTTGTAAAGCGCTTAGAGACATTTGTATTAAGCGCTATATAAAAATTTAACATTATTATTATTATTATACTCTAACACTGGGCCTTTTACCTGTGCAAAGGAACTCATGACAGGCCAGCAAAATATATACATTTGTACATGGACAGTTTGCTCATGTTTAAAGCTACATATGTAAATGTGATATCTTGGTGTATATGATTGAGCCATCACATCAACTAAACTGCATACATGTAAATGATGACGAGAGGCCTGTACTGCAGAAGGGGGTGGTAGGTGAGGATGGACGGACAAGGGACAAACTGGGTTAAGGGCATGAATGCAGCAGTCACGACTGTAATGTGTTACCCAAGACCTCTCACGCCGAGGGACGTCCTCGCATCACATCACAGGTTTGACAGACTATGGGTGCGTTTAGCATCCCTTTTCTGGCCTAGAATCAGCGTTTTCAAACGTGTTTCAGGCAAATTTGCATGGCGATATAAAACGCAAGCTTGTTTTGACCTCCAGGCAACTCTCTTCTTCCCGGGTCAAACGGCGCAAAAGCGCAAAGCAGTTGCGCAGAGACAAGGCCTTTATTTTGAATCGTGACGAGTTGATAAACGTGACATCCCGCAAATCTTGTTCGTATACTTGAAGTAGGGTTCTATATGTATGAATAGAAATGCTGTTTCTGAGTGGTTAAAGATGATAAACGCACCCTACAGTATACTGACAGAGATGCCAACTCATCCTAATGGACACCCCGTCGTCTCTGATAGAGGATGGGCTTTGGTGGTAGGCCTGGGGGGTGTTTCACTAAGACTAAGATCAACTTTAAGCTGGACTTAACTATGACAGGCCGTTCATGCCACTGTTTTCTCTCACCATTAACAACTTTCGATAATGTTATTTCCTTCAATAATGAATTCTCAAAAAATATAAATTCTGTAGATTTGTGACCATAATTTGTATGTCCCTTGAAAGACCAATGCCAGTAAACGATGAGAGCAAACAGTGGCATGAATGGCCTGCCATAGTTAAGTCCAACTTGAAGTCGATCTTAGTCTTTGTGAAACACTCCCCTTATGCCACTGTTGATGCTAGCCATGTAACTCAGAGGATAGAGTGTCTAATATATGTCCAGTGTTATTATGCAGTTGTGCATTCAGTCCAGAGTCACTGCAAGCAAGCTTGGCACCAGAGTGCAAGTGTATTTGGAACATACTGTATTGATGTGGGAAACGCATCTACAACTCAATAAAATGACATACAGTACTTGTAGCTACTGTACATACATGTACATCATGTTTACATGATATACATGTATGTATATAATTGAAATCCAACCAGTACATTGTAAGTACTTATATTTACTTAAAGGTAAAGACCAGTATTGGAAACGCCCCAAATTCAAAAAATGAAATGGAAGCTCTCATTACCAATCATGTGAAAGAATATGTTTTGACTAATACATGATGATAAAAAATTTGCAGGGAAACCGCCTACTAATTCATATATCTGGTAAATTTGTTTCTCTCATGGTCTGTGAGAGATATAAGGTAGTCCCATATACATCTTGCTGTGTATAGTGCTTGTAACTTTACGAAGAATGGGCCAAATTTCTTATCATTTTGATGATTCCAGAACCTTGCAGATGCTAGATGCTAGATGATCAACCTTTTCTGATCGATTCCACAACGTTTCTTTCACAATGCAATCGCATGACCATAACTGGTCTTTACCTTTAAATATTTAGACTTTATCAATTATTTCAGTTTTGCCTCCATGTACTTGCAAATGTACATCTAAATTCTTTTTGAAAATTATTTCTTTGATATATTTTTTCGTTGTTCGCAAGAGTGCAGAGATGACTCGTAAACCTGGAAGCGGTGAAAATCACTTTTTGTTCAGCTTCTGAACGCTTGCAGCACTGTATTGTATTAAACACTATTCTCTTTCCATCTAGGATTGTTCATCTTTCTCCATCTTATAAAGATAAAGGTGAGTTCTGGTCATCCGATTGCATTGTGAGAGAAAAAGTGTGGAATGGACCAGAAAAAGTTGATCAAGTAGCAGTATTGGTGTGTACTGCAAAGTTCTGGAGTTATCAAATTAAATAATAAATCTGGCCCAGTCTTGGTAAAGTAACAAGCACTGCACACAGAAAGATGTATATGGGACTACACAAATGGTGTCGGGGGCTACTCACCTTGATTTCCTAATCTTTCTATGCTCATTACTCAGCCAATATACATTTTCTACCAAAATTGTTTGGCAAATGACGTTCATTTGTCATCTTGAACATTCAGTGTAAGTTTCGTTTGATTCTGTGAGAATTCATTTTTTTTTTTTTTAACCAGAACTCACTTTTATCTTTAATACATTTACAGCGCTAGCTCTTACCGTGTATTTCTTGTTCCTCTCCCACGTCTGGGTGTCTGAGACGTGGACGCTGGTATGACCGTTCTGTGTTGCCATGGCAACTCCTGGTTCTTCACAGACAGTTCAAATACTCTTCACTTTCTTCAAGAGCCCTTGCTGTCTTCCTCAATTTCTCCTTTCTTCTCTCCCACTCTTTATATCTCTCCTGCCGTTTCCTCTCTGGCTTCTGTTCTTTTCTTCGCGTGCATGCACCTCCAAGAACCCGACGTCTCTGGTTTTGGATGCCTGGTGATCAATTTCACCTGCAGCTTCCGGCCACGCACAGGGTGGACGCGAATGGAGGGGGGTAGGGCTGAGAATGATTACCGGTCTCTCCTTGTGATGATAGGGCCGTTGGAGGAGGATGTTCTGGCCGAGGAAATGAACAGAGTAGCGGCGGTGGGCTGAGCAGACTCGATGGTGATTGCTATCTCATCACAATGCCCATGTCTGTGGATAACAAAATACAAAGGATAAAACAAATAATTAAGTGAATTACACAGTCAAAGAAAAATATAATTGTACAAGTCAGAGAAATGAGAAGGTAATTTGTCTTAAACAACTTAAAAATTTGATTTTAAATTCCAAGTAGCAGATACAGTGAGGAGGCGCGATAGCTCAGTCGGTAGAGTAGTGGTCTCATATTATGCGATGACCCTAGTTTGAAACCAAGTCGATGCGCTAGTGCCCTTTGGTAAGGCATTAATCCTCATTACCAGGTCACTCAAAGAGGACCTAAAGCCGTCGGCCGTCTGGTTGCTTTTACTTCCAAGCATTTATGCTCTCTGAGCAGTCAGGTAAAATAACCACCACAATCAATGTTATTCAGTTTATTTCCACAGCGTTTCATCCACATAACTTTTAACAGCTCAAGAAAGACACAGCTTGGAGCATTTAATACAGCATGGCATAACAATAACTACATGCATATTTTTGTAATAGTCCGCACACAATAACAAGCAGCTGACGGTGTATATTGGGATCATAGCCTGAATTGACTTGGCTTGATGATAGGTGAATCTTAACACCATCATCGGGACTGCTCAATTAGCGCCAATTATCTCTCATTACCACAGCCCCCTTTGTTTTGATTCTTTCTGAAACACTTCCAAAATAACAACACTGTATCATACACATTAGGCTTACGGTTGCACCATGTGAGAGAGGGGGAGGATTGGGGAGCCCCCTTCTCAAATGGTGCATCCGTAAGCCTACTGTGTATCTTCCCTATTTTCACGAAGTGACGGTAGTGAGGAAAATCGGCACGCAGATTTTATGCGATTTTCCTCATTACCGTCACTTCGTGAAAATAGAGACGGTATGTCTACATCACCATGCAAGCCGATACTTACAAATGTACATGTTAAGGCAGCATCTATTAAGCCATTGACCTACTATTCTAACACAGTATTACTGTGCAATGTATTGCGTATTCAGTACGATACGGGAGGGGGGAGAGGGGTTGTGTGTCCTCATGCTTATAACAAAAATAAAGGCAACACTTTTGCCTTTGAATTTGACGAAATGTATCCACATCAAATAGCACTAACCACCATCAAATGTATTTTTCATAATATTGTCTAACAAACATGTATGTCTTATAAGAGATTTATGGAATATTGTGTGTAAACTTCTTCAAAGTATAGTTTTAAATCAACTCTCCTGACACACAACGTCTGGGTACACATGTACATCTGTCATATGTACATGAGAATATTATCTGTGACAAATGGTGGTTTATCTCTAACTTTATAGTAATAATTCTCAAATACAGATAGATATGTACAGTGTACTTTGTGAAGCTCAAAAGTGAAGATATACATATGAACTCTATTTACACTAGATACTGTGCACATCTCTTAATACACCAGTACAACAACAACTAAATACCCACAACTTTTTTTCTTTTTACCTCAAACCGCAAATATTTATTTGAGCAAGTTTGGAATGACATTGCAATATGACGTGAAGTTGGATAACAATATAACAATTTCATGGCTGAATAAATATACAGAGTCAGCTGATTCTTCTGTGTGTATGCTTAAACGTGACCTCTGGGTGATTGTCAAAATTGACTTAAATCAGCTTTTTTAAAGGGTAAGCATATTTGAGGGATTCTGTACAATGTGTCTCGACGTGATTCATCCAAAACTAAAGAATGTCTTGATACGCCCATTAATGATTCTTTCTGGTATTTTGAGCGTCAAGTAACGCCTGGCTGGAATGCTCCCCAGGGAGAGGCGATTGAACACACAGTGTGGGCAGGGAAGTATTAAATCCAATGACCGGGGTAATAGTATATCTGTAAAGTGCTTAGACACAATGTAGATGTAAAGCGCTATATAAAAGTGGAATATTATTATTATTATTATTATCACTTTAAAATGGTCTTTTTTTTCCATCCTAAAATGAAAATCACTTGATAGGGCCATTGACTAAAGCTTCTTTCTCAGATCACTAACAAATAAATGGTCATGTCAATTAAGATATCTTTCATTTTTGGATGGAGATGAATACAAAATATGACATGTCGTACATGATACATTGCATAGAATCACCTACATGTATTTGATGACTTGAATGTCCAAATGTATGTACACTGCAGGATAATCAGCAGAATTCTGTAAGATACATTTACATTATTCACACTGTACATATACATGTATATATGGTCTGTTTAGGGCAGGAAGAGATAAAATAACAAGAGATAATATAGATTATTTGTTGGGGGTATGTGAATGGAATTCATTGAATTCATTCCTTTAATAGATAATGTTCTACAATTACCAGATTTAAATCAATGAACAAATAAAGGCATTTTTCAAAGAATGATATATCCATGGCTGAGTGGGTACATGCACTTCTCTTTTCTTTTTCTTTTCTATTTTTATTTCTTTCTACTCTATTTTTCTCTCATTTGTGTGTGTGTTGGTGTGTAAATGTACATACACTGTATGTATGCGTGTGCTACTGTGATGTATTAAAAGATTTGAATTGAGATATAGAAACAGTAATACGTACATGTACAAACATGAAGACTATAGAATAATAATCTTAAAATATCACTTGAAGCAACACGCGATTTAGCTCTGAAAGTATCAAACGTAGATGAAATATATATTTTGTGTATGCAATAATTTTTTTTAAAGAAAATATCTGATATAACAACTGCATCAAGGGGGATGGGAAATGGCAAAATTGATTAATGCTTCTATTAACAACAACAAAAGTGTGTTTTAAGTGAGCACAACAAGTACATTGCAAGTTCATAGTACAGCCTTTCTTTAGCTCAGGTAAACGGTATGAAAATTGGAGTTACAGTATGCCGAATATGTACTGTACATCACTGTAGACTTAAATGCCATCCCTATTGGAAAAATCCTTCATTAAAGCTTTGGGCCTTACGAACAATAGTTACATGTACATGTACATGTACATCTCGTTTATAATTCTGCCCTTTAAAACACTTTGCAAGCAATGCCAAGCATACAAAACCATGAACAAGGAGAACTGTCATTTTACCGAACCTCTCTGGCCTATTTCCATGGAAATCGCTCACCCACGAGAAATGGCTGAATTGCCACCCTGAATTAAATCGAGTCGCATGAAAAGGTTTCTGGCCTGAAAAAGTAGTTCAACTAAGGCAGCCTTTGAGTCCTGCCACCCACGTAAACCTTTCACGTACTGTGGGATGAAAATCGAGCGAGGTTAAAATGAAAGACCTCATTAAAATGGAGTCATTACGATGGGCTCGTTCATTTATCAATTTGAAAACCTTTTGGGTTACTAGTGTCTTTAGCAATACCCATTTTATATACTCAATCCAGTTTTCATAATAAGTCATAATACAGTATACACAAACTGTAGGGGCGATGATGGTACCGTTGATTTAAAAAAAGATGATCTCCCAAACTCACAGTCAATTTCGATGTCAGTATTTGATTTTGTTATTGTGATTGAATAAGTGGGACATGTAGTAGTAGTAGAATGGTTTTATTGGAACAACTGCAAAATGCTAGCCCGAAAGAAAAATTACATTACAAGTTTTGTAGATGTACTGTAAGATCACAATGGCACTGTGATCGCTCATGACGTTTTTGTATAGTACAGTCAAACCTGTCTTTAGTGGCCACCTGTGTATAAAGGCCACCAGTCTTATAGTGGTCACAGGTAGTGGCTCCCTCTACATTTTGTAGAAGGAAATGTGTCTTGAAGAACCTGAGTATAAAGGCCACCTGTCTACAGAGGCCACTTTCTGTGTTTCCCTTGGGTGGCCTCAATAGACAGGTTTGTGTGTACATGTACATGTACATGTATATAGGCCTACAATACATTTTCCTTATAAGGTCTTACATTTAGGAAGAGTCAAATTTGAATCATTTTTCAAAAGCTTACTACTGTCAAAAAAAATTACGTTCACAATTTTCACATCCATACAAAATGTACATTTGGATCACATAAACAAAAATTAAAGATTGATCGCACTTAATACATGTAAGAGATACAAAATTTAGCATCATGCACCTTTCAAAAAATCAACCATATGTATACCGTATTAGACGATCTCATCTTCACAAGCAATTAATATTTCAACTCTTGGACAGATTTTTTTCTTTAATAAAACATCAATATTAATATCTCCATGTAGCCAAGGTACATGTACCTTCCTCCCTCGATCCCGCAGTAAAAACTCCTACCATCTGCCCATGCAGGTAGAGTTTGAAGAGCTTTCTTGACAATCAATAGAGATCGGTTGTCCTTGTCCGATGGCTAAAATCTCTTCCTCCCGCCCACTCTTTAGGCCTGTCTTCATTGGCTCGAGTTTGTCAAATAACCTGCTATTTCAACTATCCCGATCGCAAAGTATCGAGCTAGTTTGCGTCCTCATCAGCCCGGAGTTGCAATTAGCAGGATATTTGGTCCAGAAGATATCCCGAGAAATCTTAGTTGTTTCCAAAATATCTGCTATTTGGGAAATAGCAGGCTAAACTGCGCCTGTCCGGGCCAAATTGCACCCACCTGAGCTAGTTTGTGATGAGCGTATCGGTCTGGTGAAGACGCAATTTTGAGCTTTGGGATAATATCCAGAGTCTGAAAATAGCGGGTTATATTTGGCAAACTCGAGCTGATGAAGACAGACCTTTTAACATCTTGCAGGAAACCTTGGACGCTCCTGCTGTACCGTCCGATATAGATAAAACAGTTGTAACTAGGGGTAACCGTTAGTCAATATCATCATGGTTGCTTTAATAGCCTCCCCCCTCCCCCGCTCCGTCTTTTCTTCCCCTTCTCCTCATCTCAGCTTTCTCATTCTATCAGACGTTCCCTTCCGATCAACTTTCTTACACATACAGTTCACTGTACATTCTCTTTTTCTCTACCGGTATATTATTTTAATACATTTACAGTATGTTTAAATATTCATTGGTTCTTTCCCTGAAACTCCTCACTAACCTTATTCCGGCCTCATATTCTTTCCACATGCATGCCTTTCTAGGCCTATACATGGCCCCCAAACAAGAACACAAACCCTATTTTCTCCTCTCGCTTTCGATCTTATTTCTCTGAAAATTCATTCCACGTTTCCTCTGCCCGGCTGGCTGGCCGACCTTCCAAAGCGACCGACCTTCAAGAGCTGCTCAACCTTTGGTATTTGATTGTGGAGTCGATCTGCCGATTATCCAAGACATTGTTTAGCACTGAGTGATTAGGTACATGTAGGAATTTAGTTTAAGAACTAGAACTTAATGCGGCTTTCCTCGTTCATCCCCATCATGAGTTGAAGTAAAAGCAGGTAATTCTTTCAATTTTGTATGTCACATGAAGATACTTCTTTGTGTCATAAGCAAATAGGTTAGCCTTTTCAAGGTTGTTAATATATTGAAAAACATTTTTACTTGCCTGAAAATCAGTGATACAGTTCTTTAATTACCTTGGCTCATTTTTAAAACATTTTCTTGAACTCTTTCAAACATGTATGTAGCTTTCCACAACTAGATGTAGATCACTCACCTCCCGTCTCACATTTACTGCTTGTGCATCGAGATTGTGAAATGGTCTTCCCAAAATCCTTCAATCTTGTCACCAGTTATCAACTTTCAAACCTCAACTGAAGACATAGATGTACATGTACCTATTTCAGATAGCTTACAATTAGTCACTTCCTTTTTTGTCTTTCCCAGTTAGAATCATGAACAGACATTTTTGGTAGTTTTTCAGTCTCATCAGCGCCTTTGATTAGGCAAATACAGTAGATATTGGCGCTTTATAAATTCCTCGATAGGATTGGATTGGAATTTAATTTTTTGCTGCACCCCGCCTTTCATACACATGTGATGTACCTAAACATACATGTACCACCGCACCATCTGCATTCTTGTCAGCTTATCCCATATCTTACCCTATTTCTCTCCCACTAGCCCCCCCCCCCCCCCTCCCTCCATACACACCATCCCTGGATCAGGAATTGGGTCAGGATGTTGGAAATGCAAAACCAGCTCAACATACTTACATACAGCTCGAGGTGGAAATGAGCAGAAGATCGACGAACCAAAATAGACCAGATATATGACATTAATGACATGACAAGCTACATGTAGAGGAAATGGAGGCTGAGGTAGCTTGTATTAATGTGAAAGCCTTACTCTCCTCCCCCGTTATTAAGCTTAATACATTAAACACATCATTAAAGGCATTGTTTGTTTAACAATGTTTTCCGTTCTACAAATCTGAGATGCATGGCCCTATGTGTAATCAGTATCTGTGATATGGTGTAATATCGAAGCCCTTAAAAAATTGCGCTACAAAATGATCATGAAGTGCTTCAAATAAAAGTAAAAAATCTTTGAGTGCCCGGTTTTATCATATTCATTTTCCCCAATAGACTGTATTAATATATAAAACATGTATCCGATAATCACTGGGCGATCGGCTTGTAAAAGTCATGGGATTCCATATAATATTTTGTCTTTAAATTGTGTAATTAAGGTACAGGTACGTACATTTCTCATCTACATGTACAGTGTACAGTACTATTAAAGCCTTTTATAATAAAAGATGCCTGGATGGTACCAGACAAAATTTACTACATCTGTATGAGGACAAGACAAAATGTGTGGTTTGTTATCAGCAGTAGATTTGAACATGTCAAATAACAGTACATGTACTGAATATGTACTCCACAAACGTATAGATACCGGTAGATGGATTTTGACTTCAATCATGATTACATGTCCAGAAGCACCTTGTCAAGTCACGGTCAAAATTTGTCCAGATGTATTCAGGTGAAAGCTGGGAATTTAAAAAATTACATCTACATCTGTACACCAGCTCAGTTGAGAATGAAACTCAGAAAAACATGGACCCCTTTAATAATCACTGAATGCCATGCCTCAGCAGAGTACATGTACATGTAAACAAATGTACCGCACACAACCAAAAGTGTCTGAAATTCTTATATACAACATCAGAAATATTCACTAATGTCAACTGAACCACATGTACAGGGGGTATATCGGTACATATACAACTGTTTTGTAAGCCAGCTTGCGCCCATGGGGTTAAAGGTACTATACAGTCATGTAAAACATTTTGGCAAAGTCTGGTTTGGTCCTGAAAAGCGCTAAGAACAAAATATTATTATTATCATAAAATTAATTCTAATAACAGGAGCCTATTACAACTATAAAGAGTACTGTACAGATCTGTATTTTATAGATACAGAATCTATAAAATACAGATCTGCACAGTACTGTTTGTATCATCTTTATTAACAAGAAGAGGAATTTGGAGAAAAAAAAAAAAAAAAAATCTTTTTCATCATTAATTTAAACCTGAGCATTTAATACCTTTGGACTTATTTTTCAACCAAATATCAATAATGGTCAGAAATGCTGAATCTGAAGGTACTATAATTATGATGAACTGCAAAAGTTTCTTCACACTAGTTAAAAATGCAACAAAGGGAGAAAAATACTGTAATCTGAATGACCCTTTACCTTTTCAAATAATTGTATTCCTTTATAGCGATGTGAAATCCTTATGACTAGCAAGATCCATTATGAGTCATTTTTTAATGTTGTAGTCTACAAGCATCCATGTAAATGTAATCCGAATGACCCTTTACCTTTTCAAATAATTGTATTCCTTTATAGCGATGTGGATTCCTTATTACCAGCAAGTTCCATTATAAGTCATTCTTTAATGTTGTACAAGCATCCATGTAAATCTACTTCAGTATAAGACTGTAATCCAAATGACCCTTTACCTTTTCAAATAATTGTATTCCTTTACAGCGACGAGAAATCCTTATTACTAGCAAGTTCCATTATAAGTCATTTTTAAGGTTGTAATCTACAAACATTGATGTAAATGTACAAGCATCCATGTAATCTGCTTGAGTATAAGAATGTCTCTCTACAGCACAGAGACGGATCAATCCATGATGATGAGCGAGCAAATCATTAGCTTGAGCCACATCCGCTTCAACCTCCTATTTAACATTCCTCCTTGCACTGGACAATCTACTACCACGACGGGGCTTAGCAATTTGTCAGCGTGTGTCTAACGCTCGCTCGGCTGCCTCGGCACACCACCGTCGCAACTGCAGACCCGGGGAGAAAACTAGCGGCCGTGTGTTTGTTCAACGTAAATTGCTCATGACGTTAGCACAGTAGGCATCTGTGGGGGAGGATGGGTGAGTCGAGTGGAGAAGGAAGGGGGGGGGGGGTGTTGGAAGAATATGACATGTATGCCTGTCTGCCTTGTTGACGGTTTACACTGCAGGGCTGAAAGCGAGCAGTAAGTCGATGCAGTGTCGTAGCGCTAGCGTAGGAGAAGAAGTCATTATCCAGTCCGAGGTTTGCTAGAGTAGTGCCAGCTGGGATTAGCGCTGCATACCCGTTGGCAGGTTTCCCGTGATAAGCTGCTCATAATTTGCAAATAGATTAAAAGGAAAATCTAATACTGCAGCCGAGACGTGCACGCATTCTTATGAAATTCTTATGAAATCCACCTGGATGGGGTGACACTGCACATGCATATTAGATAAGATGCTTTTATAAGAATTTGAATTTAAAGATTTGAAAACCTTTACAAACAAATATTTTCACTTCCCCTTTTTTGATTTTATACACCTTGCAAAATGCATTTTTTTAAACAAGCCTTGAGAATTGCCTTTCTTAAAAGATAATATGTGTAGATTCTAAAGAAATGTTTACTTTGAACAATATCTAAAATATACATCCATACAGGTATATGCAAATGGGTACATCTACATGTAGCTAGAAATATTTCAATATTTCCAATGTCTTATCAATTTCAAAAATGTCTGAATTCTTGGACTGAAGGAGAGGGGGGGGGGGGGGGGGGGGAGGTGAAATCCTTGAACACTTTTTTGTTGTTGCAATCATAGTACAATGCCACATTTCAAATGATTTTTACCTTCCAGCCGTCTGTCTCCCTCTTTTGCTCCGACTGACAGTGTTGACTTAATCTATAGCACTTTCCATGATCAACAAATGTAGCACAGTTGACAGCCCATAATCTTTTGCTCCACACACTTCTTCTCCTTATTTTTGTTGGGTGGTGGTTTTTTTTCTCTCGAAGCAGTCACATCTTCCCGCTTTCTTAAAGGTCAGCCAGCCTTGGATCGTGCAAACTCTTCAAGGAAAAGGCACAACCGCACCGACCGCTTTGAGGGGGAATCGTGTGGGGTTTTGTGTATCTATGACGCACTACACGTAGGTAGGCCCTATATGTAGGTTCGACCAAGGAGAGCAAATTAATGATGGAAGATGATAACAAAAAACAAAAAAAAGGGGGGGGGGGTATTGTGAACATTGGCGCCTGAGAGATGTTTCAGAGAAAATTGTTTGTCATCTGAATCCATTGGTAGGCGTTATGTACCAAATGATGAGACATAATTTACAATAAAAGGATGGGGGCAGTAGTTAGGGACATTATTGTTATTTTAAGGACGTTAGGGACGGTATTGGTACATTTTACAAGTTGCATATTAATATGCAGATTATCTTGATTAAATATTGGGAAACCAAAAGATAAAATGCTAGAATTTTCTTAGAAAAGAAAATGTAGAAAAAAAGTGACATTTCAGTATGTCTAGGTTTTTGTTTGTTGGTGTAGTTAAAAGGTTTGTTTCATTTCTCAAACGATTATTTCTTAAATAATTATTTCTTCGATGATTGGTACATTACACTTAAAATAAACCTACACTGTACTACACACAAAAATCCTACCGACCAGTCATTTTTTCGGTACATGACCTTTTGCTTGAGACCTAAATTATGCAATGGAATACCGTAAAATCACTTGCTTTACACTTTAATACATGTACGGTGCAAATGTCACGGATAAAAATGAGTGCTGCTCATCTAGCTGCTAGCTACATGTAGCTAGCAGCGTGACCTATTTGCAATCTCCCCATATAAGGTCACAATCAGTTAGCCTGGCATGAGCTGGTCTCCTCTCTTTCTTCTCAGCCTCCTCGGAGAGTATTCTGTCTCTCTGTTTAAGTGCCTCGTCTGAATGTCAAGAACCAGATGGATTTCTCTTAATTTTTTCTACTTCTCTCTAGGCCTGTCCTCATCAGCTCCAGTTTGCCAAATAACCAGCTATTTTCAAACTCGGGATATTATCTAGAGGCTCGAAATTGTGTCTTCACCAGACAGATATACTCATCACAAACTAGCTCGGACTATCGCAAAATTAGCCTGCTATTCCCCAAATAGCGGGATATTTGGGAAACAAGACCAAGATTTCTCAGGATATTTCCTCAACCAAATATCCCGCTAATTGCAACTGCGGGCTGATGAAGACGCAAATTAACCAGATCAGGATAGTTAAAATAGCGGGTTATTTGGTAAACTTGAGCTGATGAGAACAGGTCTTCTTTCAGTTTGTAACAGAAGGCCTGTTTTCATTATCCAGAGTTATACAAAGCTGATCCAGGAGATTTAGCTTGATTATTTACCAGCTGAAGCCGGCGGGAAAAAATACAGAGGAGAGCAATAACTATTATAAAAAAGAATAAAATACTTTATTATATTACTGTGAGAAAACGCACTTAACATCAAAACCTAAAAGTATGTTTACACTGTAATTTGCGATGAAGATGTAATTCGCTGGTTAATTTTTTTTAATCCAACTGTTTGGCATTTGGACCTACTGTACATGTAGCTTAATCTTTATCCTTGGTTTGAGCTTAACTTTAGATCACAAATTCTCGTGTGAACCTTAAGTTAATTGGTAAATGCTTGTAAGATCTCAAGCTAGTCCAGGCTAATGAAAAGGCACCCACTGCTAAGTGAAGGCATCTCAAACAGTAGAAATATGAAGCTAGTACCGGTATGTAGCTTTGATAAAAGCATTGAGATAGAAAAGAAATCTACACATGTACATACACAATAGTGACAAAGTGCTCAATCCTTTACTGCTCTTAAAACTACTAGTACATGTACAACTATGTTTTGTTTTTTTTCTGTTTTGTTTTTTAATTTTATTTTTGATATCAAATGAGCACTATGATCCCTTAATCATTTTTTCATCCCCAAACCCAATTAGCCAATAAAAAACAATACAATACATACAACTAAGTAATTTTATAGCGCTTTAGAGACTTTGGTGGTAAGCGCTTTATAAGTAACGTTTTTATTATTATTATTATTATTATTATTATTATTAAGGTGCAAATGCTCAAACCGGGTTGTTTAAGTCTGACCTATTTTGTTTTAATAGATGCATAGAAGTCTTACTGAAAGATATTCATGTTCACATGCATATACATTGCATATCCTATTGTATAAGTTATGAATTTGGTTGGTGTTTGTGAACAATAATACTATAGATTTATTCCGGCAACATTTTTACTGGTACTATCCCTTTCAACTGCACACCTGGGGGGTGTTTCACAAAGATCCTAAGTAGAACTTAACTCTAAGTTGGACTTAAAAATTATGGACAGCCATTGGAGTCTTAAAATGAAATATATTCAAAAGCAGAAATTCAAGTATTTTAGACTTTTTATAAATTCCACATCCAGAACATGAAATCTCCTTGAGAATAGAAAATATAAATGATTTGAATAAACATTTTATGCCTTTCAAAAATATTTTTACCAAATATTTTCAAAGATGCTAATGGCTTTCCATAATTTTTAAGTCCAACTTAGAGTTAAGTTCTACTTAGGATCTTTGTGAAACACCCCCCAGGGCATCCCTTTGTCGCCACACACATGCACTTATACATGTACATCTGCAAGAGAAGGAAGCAGATGCTCTCTCTTGAAGAAGAAGAAGAAGAAGATTTTGTAGAGAAATCTAAAAGCAAGGTCTGGGGGACTTGATCATGCCAATGTTGCTCGGAGACAACAAAAACAGGCTGCATTCAAAGACGCTGTATCCTGATCCCGCTAATATTAGTAACAAGCCGGCGTACAAGCTATTTTGGGAGGTCTATATTTAAAAAACTTGGCAGAGACACTGAGGGAAAGGGATGGAGGCCATTGTACGGAGAAAAAAGACAACCCATAAATATATCCTCCTGATAAAAGTGATATACTCAAGGTTTTATGGGATTTACCAATGAAGGAAGTCAGCGGTAAATTCGGTTTCATGACTAAGAAGCTCTAGCAGTATCAGATGCAAAGCCACGCTTGTTTTGAAACTATACAGGAACTCTTTCATTATTGCCCTTGAGCAATCCATATGCATGGTATAATCTTGTATTGAAGGTTAATTAACACTTTCAGTCAAACTTGACTCCATCTATAAGTTACAATGTACATGTATTAAAGGTAAAGACCAGTTATGGTCATGCGATTGCATTGTGAAAGAAACGTTGTGGAATCGATCAGAAAAGGTTGATCATCTAGCATCTAGCATCTGCAAGGTTCTGGAATCATCAAAATGATAAGAAATTTAGCCCATTCTTCGTAATGTTACAAGCACTATACACAGAAAGATGTATATGGGACTACCCTATATCTCTCACAGATCATGAGAGAAATAAATTTACCAAATATATCAATAAGTAGGCGGTTTCCCGGCAATTTTTTTTATCATTATGTATTAGTCAAAACATATTCTTTCACATGATTGGTAATGAGAGCTTCCATTTCATTTTTTGAAATAGGGGCGTTTCCAATACTGGTCTTTACCTTTAAGAATGAAAGGGGCGTCTCCGGCTTACATGTAGGGTTGAGGGTCAATCAATAGCCTTTACATTATTTTCAAAACAAAATTAAATTCTAAGCAATATTCTAAACATTCCACCAAACAATGGTTTTTTGAGCAACCATGAATCAAACACAAATTCTACACAAGATTTTCCTAACAACAATATTACAGCAACCATGAAGCAGTTTTATCTCAGACATAATTTGAATGGACATCCTAAGATGGACATCCTTAATAAGATTGCTCACTATCCATGCCACATCCTGTTATTTCATACGAGCTCCAAGCATGAATCACAATCAGGAGATCCGACTTTCTTAAAGGCATCGTTAAACAATGTTAAAGGTACACATGTAATCCAAAGTTTTGGAATGGGGTCATGAATTTGTTTCAAATGAACATATTGGAAGTATATGAGATCCTACAATATTCATTGATCGTTGTCGCGGTTGAAATCAAGTCTGAAGTTATGAAATTGTAAATAATAAACTCTTTATGTTGTATAGCTCCCTCTAAAGGTCAAATATTAATTCAGCTACACCTGTATGAAACAATGTTTCTTGACTAAAATCGGCTGATTAACTATTCCTGTTTGGAAATTATATATCACAACTACATATTCTGAGATTTTCATGGTCGAAGCTACCATTGTACGGCCATAGGCGGTATTTGAAATTTATCAAAATTTACCGGGAGCACCAGTAAATTTTTATATTCAATTTTTCTCAAAAGCAGAAGTGTTTTAGGGCTAAATTTTCTAGTACTTATGATACATCTACAGTGTACAGGGGCATCCAAATATATCAAAATTGGAAAGAATCACTATTCGTCCAGTTTTCAAATTTCCCAAAACTTTGTATTACTTTTTAAATCTGAGATGCATGGCCCTACGTATTATCAGTGTCTGTGATATGGTGTATTGGTGAAAGGTCGAAGCCCTAAAAAATTGTGCTTTAAAATGATCATGAAGTGTCTCCAAAAAGTACGAATTTTTAAGTGACTGGTTTTACCATACTCATTTTCCCCATTACACTGTAGTGTTATAAAAACTGTTAGGAAAATGGTTTTTGAAATTTTGATATCCAATCATAAATATCTTGATAATCAGACAGGCGATTGGTTTGTAAAAGTCATGGGATTCCTGACTGACCTAAAGGTTTATAATTATGATTGCAGCATGAGCTAAATCCAGGATTTTGTTTCAGAATCTGAGGCAAAGATACCCAATCCCTTTAATCGTGGATTTTTTACTGTACTGTACAAGCTCTTCAAATACAAAAGAGTGTCACAGACAAAATCATGAGTAAATTTTACCATGAATTATTCAAACTGGCAGAGTTAAGTTATACTTAAATCTACATTACATGTACAGTGTATGTATATAACAGATATTTATAAATTTTGCTTTCACTTAATAATGCCATTAATATTATTATTTCTTGAAGATCAAATTTCATTGTATGTTTGTAAGCCTATAGTTCATTGTTTGGGGATTCGTACAGGGTATACATGTGTAGAGTAATGGTCAGAAATTACACACTTTTGACTTATTTTTTTAATTTGAGAATGATTGAATGAAAATGATAATAGAGACATTGTAAAGTGCTACATAAAACCCAGAACATTATCATTGTTATTTTTTTTTTTAATTGAAAAATATGTACGGTATATAGATTTTTCATGGTATGCAGATGTAGCCTACTTTTACTGACATGACCGTTTAAAAATGAGGAATTTTGAAAAAGTAGAACTGCAATCTATTTTGTCATGAATCATATTTGACAGAATACGACTAAGTTAAGAAAAGCCATTCAAATACTTGGTCTTAATAAACAACAGAGTGACAGTGTATACATGTTGCATATACCAGACTATCTAGAGATTACTAGTACTACAGGGTACATGTACATGTACACGTATGTCATGCACATTAATGCATGTTTAAGCGCAGTATGCACATCGCTGTATGCTTTAAACATCATTACAAATTTGACAGCTCGTCGTGTTATAATGATACCCACAGAGACATGCTCTGAATATATAACAAGTCCGTCAGCATCCAGGCAACTAGCTATGCGCGATCGAGTCGCGAAAATCCAATATAATGGCAGCGCCACTCGGCATCTTAATTGTAAGTTACGCTCACGACCGACCGACCGTCTGTGGCATTCAAAATATAAACACAGTGGCCATTCATTCAGCCCATGCAGGCCCCTTGCATGCAATTTTTTCCCTGATCCACTGAAAACTAAATACCAGATTCTGGCTATGGTAAATTCAAAAAAGTGAGACGGAGAGACAGTGAGATATATGCACATATGGAAAGGTTATCGAATGTACAGTACGTCTACAGTGCATCATTCCCACCCACACATAGAAATAGGAGACCTTTTTCAAAGGATCTTTATTTCCTCAATGTTCTTAATATCATAAATGTTCACTGCACAAACTTTAAGGTACTTTACCATTGAAAAATTAGAAATATGAGCAGTCAGTGGTTTTAATATGTGTCTATGGATGAATAGAGCTCTAGAAATTAACTAACACAAATATATAACACATACCGGTAATGTCCTTTTTAATACATGGTATAAGGTTTTAAAAAAATTAATCTGCCGCGGGGTACATACATGTACACGTACATGTATATTGTACATGAAGAAGCCTCTTCTTTATTATATGATGATCTTCTCTCTTCCGACCCCCCCCCCCCCAATAAATTCTTATCAAACTACATGTACAAGTATATGTACATGCACAATGTCAATCTACCAACTTTGTGCTTGTGCTTTAATACATTAATTACTACTACATCTACTACTACTACACTACTACTACTACTACTACTACTGTACTGTACAGTACTCCATCCTCTCCAAACATTCTATGATTCATACTTCACATCTATAATGCACACGAACCCAGAGGAATTGTGATTGAGAGTAGGCCTGAGTCATCACGGGTTTTGCCGAACCCGGGTTTGACTTGAAAATTTCGGGCGGGGACCGGGTACCCGAAATTTTCACCACTGCACTGACACTAAAAAACGTGTGCATGCAGCGGCGGGAGTTAGACTAAGTTGCTGTTCTAATAATGCGACGGAAAAGACAGTTACTGCTTTCAAAACAATAAAATAATCAATGGAATTAAATTAAGATGCTTTTAAAAATAAATGGATATCGTTTCAGTTGACGGTAGGTGTTTTTATCGCTCTAAAATTGAGGCTGCAAGAAAGGAATCACGCTTCGATCGGGTGCGTTCAGAAACGGAAGTGGAAATAGATCTATGACCCACTGAAGACAGAGCAAGAAAATGCCACACACAAGACTAAAATGTTGATCAGACTATTGCAATTAAATCGTAATACTAAAGGCATTAATTTAATTGTCAAAATATATCCACAACATAATGGTTTACCCTTGATAGTTTGATGAAGGAAAATAAATTAAAGCTCTTGAAATAACATCGAAGTGCCTTTCGTTCGTTCTAAAAATGCGTGTATAACGGCAAGCAGAAGTTACGAGTCAAGCTTGATATGCACGTTTACATCCCTACACCGTCATCCGACCTGATCGGAACAATAAGCATTAAACCAATTAAAACATCACGGAAGACTTTAAGGGACTCCAATTCAACAAAATTACCGTAAAATAATTATTTGCTTTGACAAATAATACTATAGATATTCATAATATCTTACAGAAATAATGATATTTCATGAGCTACGTACTCGATATCGAGTTCAGCTAGCCATCATTTTGAAATGAGACGTAGTTGTCATGCAGTAGACTGTAGAGGGCAGTATGCAGAAGAGAGAGGAAAAAGCGCGGGCCTGAGATCACGTGATATTCACGTGACTATTACGTTATTTTTTTTTCCCTCTCTAGCTGCGAGCTGCCGCATTCTTCGCTGCATGCATGACAACTACGTCTCATTTCAAAATGATGGCTAGCTGAACTCGATATCGAGTACGTAGCTCATGAAATATCATTATTTCTGTAAGATATTATGAATATCTATAATATTATTTGTCAAAGCAAATAATTATTTTACGGTAATTTTGTTGAATTGGAGTCCCTTTAAGTCTTACGTGATGTTTTTTAATTGGTTTAATGCTTATTGTTCCGATCAGGTCGGATGACGGTGTAGGGATTTAAACGTGCATATCAAGCTTGACTCGTAACTTCTGCTTGCCGTTATACACGCATTTTTTAGAACGAACGAAAGGCACTTCGATGTTATTTCAAGAGCTCTAATTTATTTTCCTTCATCAAACTATCAAGGATAAACCATTATGTTGTGGATATATTTTGACAATTAAATTAATGCCTTTAGTATTACGATTTAATTGCAATAGTCTGATCAATATTTTAGTCTTGTGTGTGGCATTTTCTTGCTCTGTCTTCAGTGGGTCGACCCACTGAAGACAGAGCTATTTCCACTTTCGTTTCTGAACGCACTCGATCGGTACCACGAAGCGTGATTCCTTTCTTGCAGCCTCAATTTTAGAGCGATAAAAACACCTACCGTCAACTGAAACAATATCCATTTATTTCTAAAGCATATTTATTTGATTATATTGAAATATAAGTTTGTGAATTCCATATTTTTAGTTCTATATTTCAAAATATCAGTGTGAAATTTAATTTTGAAAAACCCGAAACCCGAAAACCAAAAACCGGGTTTCAGCTCGACGGTCGGGGCCCGGGCGGGGACCCGTTTCGACTCAGGCCTAATTGAGAGAGATACATGTAGAGAGAAGGGGGAGGGAGTGGAGAGAGAGAGAGAGAGAGAGATGTGGAGGGAGGGTGGAGGGGTGAGAGAGAGAGAGAACAGAGAGATAGAGAGAGAGGGAGAAATAGAGAGAGAGGGACAGAGAGAGAGAGAGAGGGAGTGGAGAGAGAGAGGGAGGTGGAGGGAGGGTGGAGGGGTGAGAGAGAGAGAGAGAAATAGAGAGATAGAGAGGGAGGGAGAGAGATGTGGAGGGAGGGTGGAGGGTGGAGGGGTGGAGGGGAGAGAGAAAGAGAAAGAGAGAGAAAGAGAGAGAGAAAGAGAGAGAGAGATGGGGAGGAGAGAGATGGGAAAGAGTACCCATTCACACCTCAGAGACTCATTCACATTTTTTCCACCACCTTAATATGGTGTTGCAAAACAGCTTAACAGGTTTTCAATCAATTAATAGCCTCACATTTGAAATGACTGAACCCATTTACTGGACTTTACACTAGATTCCATGGTATCTTCAATTGTTTTTCTACTGTACCTAGCTGATCAAATAACGTGAGCAAATAAAATAACGAGGATACTGCCACTCAAGTACAACTCCACAAAATAGCTGTACAAAGGTCGCCTTAAAATAGAATGTTACAATAATACAGGTACAGGTAGGTTCCAGGCCGTGGCAGAATAGAATATTTGCAGTTCTTCTTTTGAAAGAGATGGGCCTTGGGGTTTATACTACATGAAGGATATTATTTCAATGCCAAAGTAAATAGCAGCCCCTTGCCAGTATTGCCACAGTGTAATAATGTAAGGTCACTCAATGTAATACAACGCCTTGATAGAACCTGGGAAATGACGTACACGCTGTGCATGTACAGTATTAGAAACATTTCCCTGAAATTGGAACATTATGAGCACTTTTAAAAGCATAATGACCATTTCCTTATACGGGTAGACATGTGTGTGGTGTATATTTAGCGGTCTAATGTGAAATATTTCCCCATATGTATCAAGATATCAAATGTTTTTCATAATAGTTTTTTTCTCAATTATATCTGCAACCAGGATTATGTAGATGCAATTTCTTATTTGTCAACTAATACTTCTCAGACTTGAATGGACCAACCAACATGTAATTTATTCAAAATTTTGGCAACTACATCTTGATGTTATAAGGCTTGTAATTGGTGAGATCATGATGTATTGAGAATAGTATACAGATAAGAAGGGGGAGAGAATGCCTGATGTGAAATGGCGCAAACTCCCCCCCCCCCCCCCCCAGTAAAAAAAACCATGAATAATTTACACCATCATGCAATTATTTAATACCACAAGGCAAATTACAGCTTAGGTCGGTGATTACAGCCTGCCTTACAAGTCCATTGTGTGGCAATCTCTTCCTCCTGCACACAATCAGGGGCCTGTTTCATCAAACTTGTTGTTATCAGTTGCTGCATTTACACTGCACATAAAAATCCACGAATATTCTCATATTCCGGTGTTTTGTCGGTAGAAACTGGTCAACAAACACGGTGAAAAACCTCATTTAAAAAAAATTCAAGAATCGTATGAATGAATATTGCAGTCAAAACAACGCTTCTGCAGTTCAATAGGCCACAGTGATCATCTAGAATATCATAACAAGATTCAAATGATTGGATTGCAGCCAAAACAATGCTACTGCAGTTCAATAGGACCCACTAGGCGCATTTTTCATCATCTTGAGATAGCCAAATAGCCCGCTATTTCTGATTTGGGGAATAATCCCGAAGTTACAAATCGCGTCTTCATCAGCTCGAGATTCGAAACTTGAAACTCAACCTTGAGGAATTAGCTCGAGATATTTTGCTCAACGATCGCCATAGTGCGAGTCTTCGGTCTGGTGAAAAAGCACCGGACAAATAGCTGGATATTTTGCTAAATACATGTAGTGGGATATTGTGCAAACTATCTCAAGATATCTTGGGATGACAATCCCGACCAAATATCCCGTTGCAACTTCGGGCTGACGAAGACCCAAATTAGCTGGATAGTTTGCGATCTGGATCATTCAAATAGCGGGATATTTGGCAATCTCGAGCTACATGTAGGGAAGACAGGCCTACTGAGTCACTGACCATCTAGATATTTAAATGAATGTGTTGCAATCAAATTATGCTACTGCTGGTCAACTAGGCCAAAGTGAGCATCTCGCTTCTAACAAGTTTTGAATGCACAATAAAAACTATGCTACTGCAGTTCAACAGGCCCCACAGAAGCATTCAGATTCGAATGAATTCATGGATTACAATCAAAACGATGCTACTGCTGCCCAATAGGCCCAACAGATGCATTAAGATCTGAATGAATGCATAACAATCAAAGCGATGCTACTGCTGTCCAATAAGCTCCAAAGAAGCATTACAAATTTGAATGAATGGATTGCACAATAAAAACGATGTTAATGATGTCCAATAGGCCCCACAGAAGCATTAAGATTTGAATGAATGGATTACTATCAAAACAATGCTACTGCAAATCAATGCAATAGGCCCAACATAAGGATTAAGATTTGAATGAATGGATTACAATCAAAACAATGCTACTGCAGCTCAATAGGCCCCACAGAAGCATTAGGATTTGAATGAATGGACTGCAATCAAAACGATGCTACTGCAGTTCAATAGGCCCCACAGAAGCATTCAGATTTGAATGAATGGATTACAATCAAAACGATGCTACTGCTGTCCAATGGGCCCCACAGAAGCATTAGGATTTGAATGAATGGACTGCAATCAAAACGATGCTACTGCAGTTCAATAGGCCCCACAGAAGCATTCAGATTTGAATGAATGGATTACAATCAAAATGATGCTACTGCTGTCCAATAGGCCCACAGAAACATTCAGAATCAAATGAATGGATTACAATCAAATCGATGCTACTGCTATCCAATAGGCCAGTCAGCATCTCCATTCTAACAAGATTTGAATGAATGGATTGCAATCAAAATAATGTACTGCTGTCCAATAAACCCGTGCGAATCTCCATCCTTGCAATATTTGAATTCATAGATTGCAATCAAAACCATGCTACTGCTATCCAATAGGCCACAGTCAGCATCTCCATCCTAACAAGATTTGACACATAGCATCCTATCGTAATTAGTCTCATCTTGAATGACACGGGAAAGGGCTTCGTCGATGACCTAAGCATGGACTGGCTAATGAACTCCATACCATGATCACACGAGATTGGTCATGCTTCTTTTTCAGACCTTGGCCTGCTTGCCAGAAATAGCAGTGACTGAGCTGAGGGCCATAATTAGCCTCGTCCCTCCACTACAGCTTAGTTTTAAATAGATATTTTTTGTTCAGTGTTTAAAAAACAACAACATGTGTGCCCTTGTTTTTGAAATAGGAGCATAGTGCCTTACCAATCATTTTTTCTATCTACATGTAATACTAGCTTTTTTACAATTCAATACAGATGCAGAGAATGAACATTTGCATTCCCCCCCCCCCCCCCCCCCCCGATAAGCATGTAACGATGTATTAAACCTGGTTTATGCGTTCCTCTACTCAAGATACTTAGTTCTACTACTTGTCTTGTAGTAGTCTCGGAATTCAATACATAACATTACATCTGTCACATTTCAGACATCACTCATTTTCTGATGAAACAACAAATTTGAAGAACATGTCAACAAAATATTACAATCCACATGAATTCACATCATACAGAGAAACATTCCTGGAATACATGTCTATGTAAAATTAGGACTTACTAAAATAGTCTAAAAGTAAAATACACATAATTGTTTACAGATCTCAGGGAATAATTTTCCTGGTATCGCATCGCAATTTGCTATGCATTTTTGCATGACTGCTATACAAAATATCTTTTGTGTAGCAGTTTTCTTCCATAGAAATGTACAGAATTTCATTTGAAATATTTATCCATCGCCTGAAATTGCTAATCAAAAAATTTGAGGAAAATTATTCCCTGGATCTCCAAATATTAGCATACCTGTCTTAAAACAATCATTCTACATGTACCTGCCCCTCTCTCAAGGCTCACCCTCCCTCACCCCACCCCCCCCCCCCAAAAAAAGCCACAAATGCATTGGCATGGACATAACACATCGGAACTCACATCATCTCATGTTTCTCTGAAGGAAATGCAAAATTATCTATAAGAAAGGCCTACAAAATTGTTGGTACTTTTGAAAACCTGAAAAATTTTAAGAGTCATACTGCTAATGACTTGTTAACTGAAGTTGAAGTTGAAAATACGAGGCACTAGTGTAGTTTTCGTATTCATTTTTTGACTCGTAACTCAGGCATGGAGATACCCTACTAAACCATACCGAAAAATCAATTTAATCTTCATCAATTGTTCAAATAATGGTCATGATATAAAGTCGTTATATTTCTTACCCCTTTCGTGTCAATTTTTAAATCTTTTTAGGAGTTTTTTCCTAAAAACGAAGACATTAAAATATTCAATTTCTCACAGGTTCCATGGCAAACCACTGCAAAACCGCGAGCGTGCATTGAGTTATCGACTGTAATCGACTTTACGCACGCTCGCGCAACCGCCCTTCGTCGGCATGGTAAGGTATGCATCTGCAGAGTTACAGCATAGGTCTAACGTTACAGGTCAAAAATGGATACGAAAGTACGACACCCCTCTCAAATGGTGCACAAGAACAACTTCATCTTTAGTTTATGATTACAATTGAAAATGTTTCAATATAGCAAAACTAAATTTGTTCATATGTTCTCTGAAGGTTGTGGGTTTTTTAATGTAAACATCTAAATATAATATTGTCCGCGAGTACGAGTACATGTATGTAACTGCATGTGTACCGACAAGGACCCGGTACACATCGCCGTAGGATCGGAACACGCGACCCTATCGACTACCGGTGAACTCTCGACCCGCACTCGCTGGCTATGGCATCAACGCCTCCTCGGTGGGGCTGAGGCTGTAGCTAGCAGCTGACTCGACTGTGCGGCTGGGAACTGCACTGCGTTGCACTCCGACCTTTACAAACACTGTATTCATCAATCCTAAGACAGAAACATCCAAGAAACTTACCTGAGAAAGTAGAAGTACTTTGTGCCTAAATCACAGATTCAGTCATCTGGATACGGTGAACAACGTAGATCTAGGCCTATTTATCAGTTGTTGGGCGGTCTACCTCCACACAGTACAGATACAGAGTAAATCGGCAAACTGATAGCTTTTCTTTAATCGTACAATAATGTTACGTTGTTGATGTTGCTAATAAATTTCGCCTTGAGATGGCGCTTTTCAACATACAGTGCAAACAGATTAGATACAGTATTGCCATCAAAACAATCTCACCAAACGGCTTGCGAAAAATCACCACAAAATCTAAAAATATACCCCAAAATAGAAAAATAAAGGTTTGCCCGATATAATTCCAATAAATGGCTCAAATTTGTAAAAAATGTATTCAATTTCAATTCAGATTTTGTCGCGAATTTCATATGTTTTAAAATAGATAGAAAAACTCATATTTTGATGGTGCCCCATGCCCATTATGAATTCCCGAATTGATGACTGCTGGTCAAAAACTAAGTTCTTCTCTTACATTTTTTTTTTTGTATTAATGTATATAATTTTATATTTACGTAGTTTAGTTATTCCAAAACACAAACAAAATTCCCTGAAAAAAATCAACATTTTGGATTTGGCACAACTGTGTTGAATTTGTCCTCACCAAGGCTTTTGTTTTAATTAAGTCGCACAACTGTCAATAATTTTTGATAACACTTCTTTACAATCTTTGATATAAATGTATTTTGTAACCAGGGAGATGGGAGGCCATGATCCATTTTGTAACCAAAATCCTTTACGCCACTTGTATAGTTCCCTTCTCAGTTCACACGTCAGTTTGGTGATGTATCCTCGTCGGTTGGGTTCGGCTACTCTGGCTACCTGCCTGGTCGATCAGGTGGATGAAAATTAGTCGATATTTTTTTCTTCTCTTATTTACATAATTATTATTTTTCTCCTTAACACCTGGGTGGAGAGTGGCAAATGTAGATCCATGTCTTGCCAAAAGACAGTTAGCGCCGCGTTGGTACTCGAACCGCGGGCCTTTTGATCGACAGTCCGGTCACGTATCCACTCGACCACAACATATTATGCCTCTTCCCTTTAACGGGGGTGGCATTCTCAACGGCATTTGAGGTCTGTGCCCCCCCCCCCCCCCCACCAACCGACACTAGTGCCCCTCATTGGCTGGACCATAGACTAGCTACCACCACGTTGGACCAACACCATGGTATAGGTCTATGTTCTTACTCTCCTTTAATTTTCCCCCATTTTTGTAATCCTTTTCTCCTTTCACTCTTTTTTTTCTTCTTCTTCTTTTCTTCTCATACTTCTTTTTCTGGTTCTTCTTTTCCTTTTCCTTCTTCTTTTTCTTCTTCTTCTTCTTATTTCCTTCTTCTTCTTCTTCTTTCTTCTTCTTCTTCTTCTTCTTCTTCTTCTTCTTCTTCTTCTTCTTCTTCTTTTTCTTCTTCTTCTGCTTCTTCTCCTTCTTTTTCCTTTTCTTCTTCTTTTCTAATTCGTTTTCTTTTTTCTTCTTCTTCTTTACTTTTTCTCCTTCTTCTTCTTCATCATCTTTTTATCCTTCTTATTTATTTTTTAAAGTATCTAACAGAAAGAGTAGGTAGTAGATTGGAATTCCCTTCCCAATGGTGTAAAAGATAAGAAACTATGATCATTTTAAGAGGAAATTAAAGGAATACCTAGTACTTGACAGTCAGAGAAGAGAAGTGAATGACATGTTATATGATTGAAATTTTTATTCTTCTGCCGGTTCATACTTGTTCATTTTGTATATACTTATGTTTTCGTACGTTATAGAAATTCTACAAATTCATCATTATTTTCCTCTTCTTCCTCCTCCTCTTTTTTTTCTTCTCCTTCTTCTTTTTCTTCTTGTACTTATTATCATTTCTATCATCACTTTAATGTTGTTATTATTATTATTATCTGTAATAATTAATTCTTTTAATTTCCTTATTTGTCTGTAAATATTATTATTTTTAACTTATTAATTTTATACATGTCTGTAAGGGAATAAGCTTTTGTTGGTTATCCTGTTCAAGCTGACTTATTTTTTATCTCTTATTATTGTATATTGTTGTATGTTGGAAGCTTGTCGAATAAAAATCAATCAATCAATCTTTATTATCTTTCAGACTATAATATTTGGGGCCTCTTCCTGTAAACGACAAGCTCTAAACCGGGGATGAAGTTTGCCGCCCTCTATCTTCAAAATTGAGACACTAACCGAGACACTCGGGGGGGGGGGGCACCAGGAAATAAAATTATAGGGGGAGTATAAAAGACACACACATAAACAAATCGTTCCCCCCTTTCCCCCACTCCCTATCTGCGACCGTCGGTAAATTCGTTTTTCGTTCAATATTACTATTCAGGTTGTCGACTTCGACTGGGGGGGGGGGGGGGGGGGGGGGGGGGGGGGGGGGGGGGGGGGGGGGGGGGGGGGGGGGGGGGGGGGGGGGGTGGGGGGGGGGGGGGGGGGGGGGGG
>NW_022145598.1:24259765-24284765 GCF_000002235.5 Strongylocentrotus purpuratus
CCCCCCCCCCCCCCCCCCCCCCCCCCCCTCCCCACTGAGCGACTTTTCGGCCGGCGCGATTTTCAAATTTTCGGGAGCAAAAAAAAAAAAAGTTGGGCCCCCTCCCCTAAGAAATCCTAGATCCGCGCCTGAAGGGGACCCTATAATTTTATAAGGGGTTAAGTTATGCATATTTGGAAGGGAAAAGCAAATCAGAATTTTTATATTTCTGGAGATGGGTTGGGGAAAATAATTTCAGGAAAATCTTTCCCTTCTGACAATACTTCTGAATCTGCCCCCGCTAAGGGGTGGATTTGATACATATTTTACTTTTTATCGTTTCCCTCATTTTGTTCTGAGAAAAACAGCACGCATAGGGATCGAGGGTGACAATCACATAGATAATTTTACAAAACAATATTGCAAAACTTTCAATCACATAAATCATTGCACAAAACGATATTTCTTTTTATGAAACCTCTCTCAGTCTAGCTAGATTACTATAGAATATGTAAAACCTTCTGTATAGTATAACCAGGGACTTGGAAGACTGACCTTGGCATTTCGAAGACAAATGAAGTGTGGGTATGGGGGAGATGGGGGGGGGGGAGGGCGTGGGGGGGGGGGGGCAACAGTTCGCTCGTTGGTGCACATCAGGACTAAACGGTTAACCTGAAAGGAAATTCCCCACCGGATCGCAGTGAATTACAGTTCAAAGGTCGTATTTGTTTCATCTAATCACTGAATTTGGGGCTAGGCTGTCTGCGCAGTATCTTTCGACGGCTTGAGAGCTCGTGTGCGCAGCTAGCTAGCAAACAGGTAGTCAGCTTTTGATCTCACAATCATTTCGAAGAGAAAAAGACCTGCGAGTGGTACTGAAATGAATAGACACCTTCAATCACTGCTCCTACTGAGCATCGCATTCTCGTTCTCCTCCTTCGCCCTAGTTTCGGCCAAGGAGCGGATCTACTATGTGGGTATCATCGAGCGCGACTGGGACTACTCCCCAAACAAGATGAATGAAATCACCGGAAAGAATATTACTGCGGACAGGTAAGTTGATGTTGTTTATTCAGTTGAATATTACGAGTTTGTCTATAGTGGTATGATTTTGATGGAGATGGGGATATGTTGAAATGGAGCATCCTCGATATCGAATTAATTTACTTCATATTCACCGTCTATTAAAAACTATTGTACTTATCAAACTACCCCGTCTACCCGTAGGCCAACGTATGGGGTATGAATTATGGAATTGCTTTTGTATTGATACATTTTTTTAAATTTTTATTTTATTTTAAAAATACCTTTGATTTAACAATACATTATACATATAAGCAAATATATAAATATAAATAATACAAAGAATATGGAGGAGCCAGCAGAGGCCATTGGCCTTTCAAAGGCTGGGCTCCAGTGTCCTCAGATAATACAAAGTACAGAGTAAAAAACAAAACAATGGGTAGTAAATAAATAAACAAATGAGTACAGGCTAATTAAATTAAACATACGATAGGAATTCCTTCATTAAATAGTTCTTGTATTTACGTTTAAATGAGGCAACAGATTGGCACATTTTTATATGGGTAGGTATTGCATTCCAACTAATTACTCCGGAATATTTAACTGATCTACGTGAAGTATGGTATTTTAACAATGGAATATATCAATCATTAGCATGTCACGTGGAACAAACGGGGAATTGTTTTACAAATCCCTGGAACAGATCAACTTCAAACTTTATGTTCAGATCAGAAGGGTGGGGTAGATTAATGATTGATATAGGATAATTATGATAAGAGTGTACGTGTTGGTAGCGTAGTAATGATTGTAGATCATTATTGTTGTGATGAGTATTATGATGGTGGTGGTGATTATTTAGGTGGTGGTAGTGGTGATTGTGCATTATTGTTGTGATGATTATGATGATGATGGTGATGGTGGTGGTGGTGGTGGTGGTAGTGGTAGTGGAAGTGTAGAATTTAAATGGCAATGGTAATGATGATTATGATGACGGTGTTGATGGTGGTAGTGGTGATTGTCTATGGTAATGTTTGTGATGATTATGATAATGATGGTGGTAGTCATGGTGATCGTAGATGGTTATGGTAGCCTTGTGATGATTGTGATAAGGCTTTAAAAAAAAAGATGTTGTATTGCCCTTTGCGACCGACCCAAAAAATTATTAAATCGACGATCAGCTTTATAATTTATTTTTTTTTACCATTTTTTAGAAAAACAAAAGTGAGAAATATCAGCCCAAAGAAAGAGCTAAAAAAAAAAAGTTTAAAAAAAAGTTTAAAAAAAAAAAAAAAACTGGCCGACCGACCAATGTTTTGGCACCTAAAGGGCCATACAACATATTTTTTTTTTTAGGCCTAATGGTGGTAGTGCATGGTTGGTATTAGTGGTAGTTGTGGTAGTGGTGAGTGTGGTAGTGGTATTGTGATGGTATTAGATCATGACCATCCAATGGTAGATGGGGGTTGAGCCTGGGGGGGGGGGGGGGGGGGGAGCCACAAACTGGTCTGAGACCTCTTTTGAAAACCAATGGACGAACCTTGAGTATACAACACAAGAAAAATGCCCCTATTGATATCATCATGTTTCAGCATCCCCTCCTTACATAATCCTAGATCTGACCCTGATGATGTAGTGATGATGATGGTGATAGAAATTGATTATGGTTACCGTGGCGATTATATTGATAATGGCAAATGAAAGTTCATGGTGGTGAAGATGGTGGTATTTTTATAGAGGAAGAGGGGGAGGGGCCAGTCTAACAGTGAAGTAACATGAGATACTCTGGATTAATTGTGTATAGGAGATGGTGCACACAATGTATTCTTTCTTGGAGTAAGAATACTGAAAAAATTAACAGGAGTTATGCTTGTAAACTATTCAATTGCAAGGAGGCGAGTTAGCTATGTCGGTGAAACGTTTGCCTGTCGTCTGTTGGCGGATGACTGAAGCCTGCGTTGTGTGTTAACGTGCCCCTCCCCTGTTCCATAGGCTTTGTTAAGTGGAAAACACTCTGTCCCTTGGATAGGACGTTAAATGGAGACCCTGTGTAGAAGAGAGTCACCACCTTTGCACGTTAAGATTAAGAACCCACTGCACTATTCATATAAGAGTAAGGGGAAGCCCGAGTGTACTCCACCTGCACACCCCCAATCAGTTATACCTGGAGGAGAGACCCGAGGGTTACATTGATTCAGTTTGCTTTTCACCTCCCAGACACAGGTGATGCCAATACCATTAATAATGATAATAAATCATTAGCATGTTTGGTCATGTCGTCAAACAATCAATAATGGATTGATCATGTAAGTGATTAAGCTAATACCGGTAATCATAAAAGACTAAACTACCAAAGTACCAATATTTGTTTGTAATTGCAGATCATAATGTTGCCTTGCTACCGCAATTTCCTCTTCAATCAAAACACTCTAGGTTTTCCCAGGAGTTAGACTGATCACAATACTTACTTAAGATTATTTGAAGCCCCACTGCGCTAGTTTTGCCAGGAGGGATTAGACCTCCCTTCATGGTCACTGACAGGTGGTTATCTCATCAAATAAGCTCTCAATTAACATAAGAAAAAAGGGGATCATGGGGGACCAATGGTCACGGATTAGGCATTGTTTGCTATATAGAGGGTGCAAGTAGCTATAATTAGTGCAGTGGGGCTTTAAAGTTTTCATCTTTTCATCTTAATTGGCTCTGGATCAAGTGATATGATACTCATCTTTGAATTTCGAATATTGTGCATGTGTGTGTAATTGGGTTTTTACAGATGTGTCAATCAGATATGATTATTTACTTATGGAAGGTTTGTTTGTCTTATTCCAAGGTCAACCAAACATTTTCATCAATTTAGTGAAAGACCATTTAGCCTGGGAGCCAGGCTAACCATGTTTAATAGGGAGCCAGGCTAACGTGTTTAATAGGTCTTTGACCCTTTTTATCTCAAAGCGGCTACGTGTGATTTGAAACTTCTTTTTTATTGGAATACTTGGCTGTTATAAAAATAAACTAAATATTCATAAATATGTGTGTTATGAAAGAAAGATAAATAAAACTTGAACTTGAACTTGAATTTGATATAAAACAATTTCAGTCAAAAGAGATATTCTGGCACCTTGTTGACTAACTTTATGGGTACCGGTATTCAGGCACACCACTGCCTAAAATCATACTGTTTCTAAATGTTGCGAGCGAGCAAAGCAAGTGAGGAAAAAAGACACTAAAATTGTCTCTAAAATGTTATTTCTTCATGAAAATACACAGTGGTTACCAATATTTTTGTTTTCCTGAAATTGATGTTTATGTCACAGTGGTTCCAAAAATAAATGTTGAATTAATTTCTCTTGCAGCACCTCTAGAAATGTCCTGCCTCACATATACATACATAAATATTTATTTTTTTGAGGAGGGGGGGGGGGGGGGGGGAGGGAGGAGGAGGATTGCCAATCCCCTCTTTAGAACTGCTACTAATACTCCAGCCCTGTTTATTTTTCTTAGCTTTGAAACTTGAAGCGATTGACTTTTCGATTTTGTCTATTACTTTGTATCAACACATTGAGCTAGAATGTTTTCTCTTCATGGTTTTTCCTTCTTCCTATTCACATTTCAGTGCTTAACAACCACAAACCAACGCTTTTAAAGTTCAAACCTATCACAGCTTTGATCAAAGAAGATAGGGGCACAGGTATGTGTCCACAATATCTGATAAGCATATCAAACAAGACGAAAAGGAAACTGATTAAACATAAAGTGCTTCTCAAATTTTCCAATGGGAAGGGAGGGGCATGTCACATGTAGGCCTCTGTTCAAAATATTTGACGAGGAAAAGAATGAAAAGGCACAATAGAAATTGTGAGTACCTTTTAGTGTTGCTTGTCAAAATAATTTTAGAGTGGAGATTTTGCTTACAGGTGCCTTGGGGGAACCCCTCTAAAATTTTCTGAGTAGCGGCCATAATGAATGTTACCATAATGTTTCTTAAAATCCTCTTTGAAATTGATGCATGCACATGTGCAGTTAGTGAGTAGACAATGCCATGCATTCTGACTACCAGTAAGTTGATTGAGTTCAACAGTTCAACAGGCAGAATTATGTGATTTTTAATTATTATCGTAACCTTGCCAAACTGTATTTGTTTGATACAAAGGATGTGAGGCTGTTTTTTGTAAAATATCAGTTGTGGAAGGGAATTTCCCTTTGAGTCCCTTCTTTGTGCCAGAATGTTTCCTGGCATTTTGCCAGATATTATGAGATCATGTTTCAAGAGACCTCCACCCCCTCCACCCCCCTCCCCCACCTCCCAGGAAAATGTTACTCCCTAGAGCTTTTTATGTGCAGTGACCTAATTCAGAAAAAACGTCACTTACAAAAATATAGGCTATTGCTACCCTGGCAAAAAAATAATGGTCATGATATTTTTAATTGAAGAGGTATTGAAGGAACTTAAAACATTTTTTTTTTTTTTTTTTTTTTTTTGGAGAGGGGGGGGGGGGGGGGGGCTAGATGTCATAATATTCATCTATAGTACCTGTATCACTAAGAAAGTTGATACAAACATTAAGGAAAATACTTTTTTTTCCTGAAGGAAATACATTGTCCCACCAAGTTTATTTACAGAATATACCAAAATCAATGAATTGTGAAATTGGATAATTGGATAATTGGAAATTGGATAATTTCAGTAACTGCAATTGACATTAATCTTTTTTTTCCAATTATACACATTTTGGGCCCAGGCTTGTTAAAAATGTCTGTAGACAAGAATAACATATTTTGTACAAAAGATTTGAAGCATAGCTCACAAAGGAAATCATAAAGAAATCATAAAGTTGCCCAAAAGAGAAGTGTACTTCTCCTTTTTCCTTGTTTACATTAAGGCTCCGTGAATCTTTAACTCATTATCAACTAAAACAATTGTACTGGGGCTATGTATTACCGCATGCTCTTTATTGCTGCACTGTATGGTCTAGTCGATTTAAATATAATGTCGATATGCTAAATAAACTTCATAAAAGAGCAGCTTATATTATTTCTAGACAGTCTTGGCACATTCCATTGCGACAGGTCTTGGATGGCCTAAAATGGCCAACTCTAAATGAATTGTTTGATAAGGCCACTTGTTGTCTGGTTTTTAAATGTATTAATAATTTAGCACCTCCAGCTATGTCGGATAAATTTGTACTACTAGATGATGTTATGCAACGCACAACTCGAAATAGTAATAAGAATCTGTTAAAACCTTTTAAGTGCAATACTGAATTTTATGCTAACACTTTCGTGAATTATGGCGTTAAAGTGTGGAACAAACTTACAGTGGAAGCCCGACTTTGTTTAACTCTTAATGTATTTAAACGCATGATATCAAAGAAGTAACATGTTTTTAAATTTTCTTAATCTCGTTTTAAATTTGTATCTACTAAATTGGATCTGGGAGAATTATAGGTTCTCTGTCATTTTTATCATGAATCCTCTATCTTGCTGAACATTGTAAAATCTGACCTTTCTTGCCCGTTTACAATATTATATGAGCTGTGTCTCACTTCCTGTTTTTTTAATACAAAGGTCATTTTAACTTCTTATATTGTATCATTATTTACCTTTAATATGGTCTCACCTTTACTATATCTATTGTTGTCGTATTTGATTTTATACTCTATTTTTTCTCTTACTTTATTAAATATGTAAACATTTTGCATATCTATTATTGTATTTGTATTTTTACAAAGCAAGGCAACATGAAAGATCAGGGTTTTTTTTTATATCGTAAATTATTTCATATTGTTAGTTTTACTTGTTTATCATTGTGCTTTGATGTCAATATGCTTTATGTATTCAATTTGTTGTCTTTTTCTTCCTACTGTTATATGTATGATTTTGTTTTGAGAAATTGTATATATGTGTATTTTAATTGAGACAGGGCCTTATGGAAGACCAGTTTTTAATCTGAATGAGATACCCTGTATAAATATGTGAAATAAATAAATAAATGTTTGATGTTGATTTTCTTTGTATAAGTATTGTTGATCTTTTTATGTATTTCAATTTGGTGGCCCCTTTTTATAAGTCCTGCTTTCTCCGGGGTTACCAAACCATCACTGTGTTCTTCTAAATTTTTGTTGTAACTTGTTTTGATTGTATATTTATTTTGATGGTTGTACTATTAAATAAATTTAATTGAATTGAATATGTACAGTGATCGTATGAATATTAAAAACTCTTGTAACCTTCTCTTTCTAAGGCAGACTTTTCTCTCACTGTCACTGACCTTTTTTCTTCACATTTTTTAAAATTAACTTGGCGTCAGGTCAAAAACCTCCTTTGAACTATGATAGAAAATAAGTCTAGAGTCTTCTTCTTCTTCTTCTTCTTCAAGATAATCTGCCTCCTTCAATACTGAAGATTCTTGCAGATGCCGTATACTCGGCCTGATTGGGGTGTGCAGGTGGACCATTACACCGGGGTTTCCCCCTTCTCTTATACGAATAGTGCAATGGGTTCTTAACGTGCAAGGGTGGTGACTCTCCTGTACACGGGGCCTCCATTTAACGTCCTATCCGAGGGACGGAGTGTTTTCCACTTGACATAACCTGCGTCTATGAACAAGGGAAGGCGCACGTTAACACACAACGCAGACTTCAGTCATCCGCCTGGATGGGAGTCGAACCCGGGATCTTTGGTTCGACAGGCAGACGCTTTACCGACTGAGCCAACTCGCCTCCTGTATCAATAATAGTGCTGTAACATCACAGATATCTCCAATTCTGTTTAACCGCCAGTCAAAACCGGACGGTTTTCGGTTAAACGATTAAAAAAAAAAAAAAAAAAAAAAACTCTCTGTCGGCAGCAAGCCAGGTCCGTGTGAAAAAGCAGGAAGGACTTTCATTTAACTGCGAGGTGCATTTGAAGGCGTCGATTTGTGCTTGTGAACTTGTCAAAAATAATAGTAACAATGTCGTTTTTAGAAGAATGTGTAAGATCATTAATGTAAATTAAAAACAGTAGATCAATACACGATTAGCCATAGATTTACGCTCAATATCAACCTTATATGATCAATCAAAATTAAGGCTTTGTAATACATGACCAAGTATCACATATACGACCCCCTCTCCATATAGAGGTAGCACCCCCAATGTATGATTTATCTATGATCAATGTCTGCTTGATCAATCAAAATTAAGGCTTTGTAATACATGACCAAGTATCACATATACGACCCCTCTCCATATAGAGGTAGCACCCCCAAGGTATGATTTATCTATGATCAATGTCTGCTTAATCAATCAAAATTAAAGATAAACTTTAGTACTGGTAATGCGATTGAATTGTAAAAGAAAATGTGTGGAAAGGATCAGAAACAGTTGATCATGTAGCATGTAAGTATTGGTGTGCACTGCAAGGTTCTGGAGTCATCAAAATCATAATAAATTTGACAGAGTCTTGGTAAAGTAACAAGCACTCACATAGAAAGCTATATATGGGACAACACACATGGTGTCGGGGCTATGTATACCTTGATTTCCTTGTCTTTCTATGCTCATTACTCAGCCAGTATACATTTTCTTCCAAAATTGTTTGGCACATGTCATTTATTTGTAATCTTGAACATTCAGTGTAAGTTTCGTTTGATTCTGTGAGAATTTTTTTTATTTTTTTTTTTATCAGTACTGGAGTTTATCTTTAAGGCTTTGTAATACATGACCAAGTATTACATAAACGACCCCTCTCCATATAGAGGTAGCACCCCCAATGTATGATTTATCTATGATCAATGTCTGCTTGATCAATCAAAATTAAGGCTTTGTAATACATGACCAAGTATCACATAAACGACCCCTCTCCATATAGAGGTATCACCCCCAATGTATGATTTATCTATGATCAATGTCTGCTTAATCAATCAAAATTAAGGCTTTGTAATACATGACCAAGTATCACATAAACGACCCCTCTCCTTATAGAGGTAGCACCCCCAATGTATGATTTATCTATGATCAATGTCTGCTTAATCAATCAAAATTAAGGCTTTGTAATACATGACCAAGTATCACATAAACGACCCCTCTCCAAATAGAGGTAGCACCCCCAATGTATGATTTATCTATGATCAATGTCTGCTTGATCGATCAAAATTAAGGCTTTGTAATACATGACCAAGTATCACATAAACGACCCCTCTCCAAATAGAGGTAGCACCCCCAATGTATGATTTATCTATGATCAATGTCTGCTTGATCAATCAAAATTAAGGCTTTGTAATACATGACGAAGTATCACATAAACGACCCCTCTCCATATAGAGGTAGCACCCCCAATGTATGATTTATCTATGATCAATGTCTGCTTGATCAATCAAAATTAAGGCTTTGTAATACATGACCAAGTATCACATATACGACCCCTCTCCATATAGAGGTAGCACCCCCAATGTATGATTTATCTATGATCAATGTCTGCTTGATCAATCAAAATTAAAGATAAACTTTAGTACTGGTAATGCGATTGAATTGTGAAAGAAAATGTGTGGAAAGGATCAAAAACAGTTGATCATGTAGCATGTAAGTATTGGTGTGCACTGCAAGGTTCTGGAGTCGTCAAAATCATGATAAATTTGACCGAGTCTTGGTAAAGTAACAAGCACTCACATAGAAAGCTATATATGGGACAACACACATGGTGTCGGGGCTATGTATACCTTGATTTCCTTGTCTTTCTATGCTCATTACTCAGCCAGTATACATTTTCTTCCAAAATTGTTTGGCACATGTCATTTATTTGTAATCTTGAACATTCAGTGTAAGTTTCGTTTGATTCTGTGAGAATTTTTTTTTTTTTTTACCTACTGGAGTTTATCTTTAAGGCTTTGTAATACATGACCAAGTATCACATAAACGACCCCTCTCCATATAGAGGTAGCACCCCCAATGTATGAATTATCTATGATCAATGCCTGCTTTTGTATTTTTCATTTACCAGCCCAGAAGCCCCGGCAGAATAAGTAAAAGCAGGCCAAGTATCACAAGTACATAATTGTACGACCCATCTTCACATAGAGGGAGCACCCCTCGGTGTAAGGATTATCTATGATCAATGACTGCTTTTGTATTTTTCATTTACTAGCCCAGAATTTAAGCCCAGTATGTCATACAAGGACCCGATGGGATCGGTAGCCTGTACAAGAAAGTCGTCTATCGTGTATCATGTGTACAAGTACATAATTATACGACCCCTCTCCACATAGATAGAGGGAGCACCCCCGGTGTATGGATTAATTATCTATGATCAATTAACGCTTTTGTATTTTTCATTTCCTAGTCCAGAAGCCCAGTATGTCATACAGGGCCCCGGCAGGATCGGTAGCCTGTACAAGAAGGCCGTCTATCGCGAGTACACCGACGACTCGTACACCACGTTGTCGGACCGTCCGGAGTGGATGGGATTCCTGGGACCGATCATCTATGGAGAGGTCGGGGACACAATCAAGATACACGCCAAGAACATGGCATCCAGGGATTTCAGCATGCATCCTCATGGTGTCTTCTATCTCAAAGATTCCGAAGGTGAGGAATGTCAGTTATCTTGAGAGATCAAGCGTTCAGACTTGTACTTACTACTAATTCTGTCTGGGATCTGGGCTAGTAAAGCAAAAAGATCTATCATTTTTATCTTTTGTTTTTTTCAATTCAAGTTCAAGTTCACTTCATGCAATACTGTTGAAATGAAAGGAGAGTGGAGAAGGAAGAGAGAAAGATAGAAACAGAGAGAGAGAGAGAGAGAAAAGAGAGAGGATAGAGAGGGAAAAGAGAGGGTGAAAGAAAAAAAGAAAGTTATAGAGAGAAAGAGAGAGCTGCATTCAAGAGAATATTGAAAACCTGTTCTGACACAATTGCAAGAAAGTAATGAAAGAAATTAAAATGTAACTCGCCTACATCTTCTTACCCTGGCAGGTGCCGTGTACGAAGACAACACCAGAGGCAAGGACAAAGCAGATGAGCGCATCGCACCAGGGGGCAGCCACACTTATATATGGGAGGCGAACGAGAGGGCGGGGCCGGCAGAGGGAGGGCCCAACTGTGTCCCGTGGATCTACCATTCACACATCGACGCCCCGTATGGGACGAATACAGGCGCTATCGGTTTCATGCTCATTTGTAAGACAGGTAAAATGAGAAGAAAATTTGCACTCTGGCCCATAAAGTTTGAATAATTTGCCATTTTCGTGAGATGGTTGCGACGATATGCATTATTCTTCTCAGAATTGAATTGATCAATCTATATATTGTCATAGACTTACTTACTGCCCATTATGCCTCCTAGCACATAGGGCAGCAACAAAAGTCTTCGACTCCTTCCGATCCTGGGCCAGTCTTTGGATTGTATCCCATTCCCCTTCCACAGTTCTTCACCAAGTGTTTTTAGGACGTCCGCTCTTTCTTTTGCTTTCTGGTTGTTTGTGTCATGTCATCTATGTTCTTTCTCATTACATGTCTGATCCATCTCCACCTTCTTCTAATGATGTCATAGTGCCATAGAGATTGATCATTTATAGGTTCTGAGGAGATTTAGACTTTATATCTATCCAGAATAAATCATATTGTATATCATATATTTACTCCACTTTTGGGAATGGTTGTGATGCCAATATTGAAGTGCTTCGTACTTCTTAATTTCTCCTGAATTTCTCCTGAATTTCTCCTCAGAACTGGTCAATATTTGGGCATCCCTAATATTTGCACTGTCCTACACCAGTAAGACCTGTTCAAATTTATTGTTCTTTTATTATTGTTGAAAAAAATTAGATCATGAAAGACTTACTCAATTTGAGATGGAGTCTTGGACAACTAATAGACTCTAAGGGCAGGTCAACTATTATAAGAGAGGAATAGCAGATTAAAAAAAAAACCTCTTAATTTTAAAGTTAAAGATTAATTTTTGTGATGCAATAAGCACTTTAATAGTTTCAGAATCATCAAATTGACAAGAATTTGACTTGATCTACAAGAAAAGCACAGTCACTGCAAACATAAATGGGTGTATGGGACTACACATACATTTTGCAGAATTGTTTGGTCCTAACCAACTCTCCACCATTACTTGTTATATTTTGAATATGTGGGCCTTTGAAGAGCATTTCTTTTCAGGGTATAGTTCTATTGTGACTCTCTTCCAAATCTGACTGAAAATGGATGAGAAATCTACTTTTTTTAAATGCAGAAAAAAAAATCCACCCTAAGCAGAACTCATCCATTTCTTCAAGTTGTGTAAGAACTACAAACACGTATCTTACTCTTACAGTCAAGCAAATATTTTTCTTATGAAAGAATACTTTAGAGTCTATGTTGACTTAACAGATTGAAAGAACGATATACCAGTGTGTGTTTCATTCAACAAATTCAGATCTCAATTCAAAGTTCACATTGAGCTCTGCAATGCAGTGATAAGAATTTCATTGCTATGTAACAATTACAAGAATGAATTCCTATGAACCCCCCAAAAGGGCATGTTTATTTAAATGAATACTACCACACCTGGTTAATTGTCCTGCATTGTGCACTGTAGACAGATAAGAAATCAACTCCAATTTTGGAAATGGTTGTGATGCCAATATTGAAGTATTTCATAATTCTTATTTTCTCCTCATAACTGGTCAATATTTGGGTCCCCCTCCCCCAGTATGAGCTGTGCAAATTTGCTGAACGTTGTGAAAGCCACCACTCTACAATTTTCTTTCTGTGAGATTCTATTCTTTTCTACTATTCTTTAATAATATTAAGCAAAATGCATCAAAAGAGGAGGCTGCCAATGTTCTCAATTGCTCATCTTCAGTGCCTGATTTTGTAATGTGCATATCGTCGGCCTTATGCCAAAAGGGCCTTAACCCGATTTTGGGGGTTATTGAGTTATTAACATCACCTTGTAGATTTCATCATTCTCTTTAAAATGATGTGCTTTACTTGTTAAAATTCGATTTATTTATGAAGATAATTATGAATTTCAAAAGGGCCTTAACGCGTATCTCATCTTTTTCCTTACGCCAAAAGGGCCTTAACCTACACGGATGATCCATTTGCGTTAGGAGGGCCTTTCTGGCAAACCAAAGGTGTTGCGAAACAAGAAAATTTCCTTATGCCAAAAGGGCGCTAACTATGCGCGCGTACACGCGCATAGTTACGCGTACGATAACGGCAGGTTAAGGCCCTTTTGGCATAACGCCGCGTAGGTTACGCCCCTTTTGTCATAATGCCGAGTAGGTTACGGCCCTTCTGGCATAAGTACGCTACATTCAAGCCTTATGCCAAAAAGGCCCTAACATGTTTTTTGCACATAGCATGTACAATATTTTATAACAAATTTAACACATTTCATGTAAAACTTAATAACTTAACACATTTATCGAAATTGGCTTCAAAAGCAAAAAAACGACCACAAAATTTTGATTATTAGAGAGGCCAAAACCTTTAAACGCGATTATCTCGGAATGGCCAAAAGCAGTTAAGGCCCTTTTGGCATAAGGCCGACGATATAGTCGAGAATGAATTATTCAGAGATGCCAACCAGTACGATTAAAACGTATTTAGTACGATAATAAGAGTGAAATACGATCTTAAATTTTTTTTTAATATTTTTTTAAAACCCATAAAAACAATGGAATTGCATAGAAACATTTACAAGTAAACCTCTGCAACCCCAACAAAAAATTTGCTTTACAATTTTCTCATTAAATTTTAATGATAGAGCAAACATTTTTCAGAAATTTTACTGGCCTGGGGTAGAGTCGAGTTTTCGTGAAATCGTGATTTTTCTCTCCAAAATCTGATTTTTTTTTTTGTGGATACTCAGTCTGTTTTTTTTGTGTCAAGAGGTTGGCATCTCTGATTATTGAAACTTTTGCTAATTTACAAACTTGATCCTCAAAAAGAAATATTCTGCTTGGTGCTAGTTTTCTTTGTCGTCATTAATCCACATTGTAGCAAGTTGTTATGGGGAACAAGTGCACCATATTGTGCTAATGCCCCCCATTAATCTTGAGGATATCAGTTATAAGAGCTTTGAAATCTAATTGAGGAAATCATGAGTCCCAATTTAGTCTTCAACCAGCTATATCGCACCAATATAAATTTTTTTCATCATTCCAAAGAAATTAACATATATATATATATATATATATAACACCTGATACATTTAAAATGTTTCTAACACTCTATGCATATATTAAAGGTGCATTTAATAGTCTTCAATCAGCTAATTGCACCAATATAAAACATTTTCACCATTCTTACGAAATTAGCAACTCTCTGTAAGTCTGTATTACCTTTTTATTCTGAATTGAATTCATATAACACCTAATACATTTGAAATGTTTCAAACACTTTATGAATATAAATTGAAGGTGTTTTTAATGATGTTCTTTCTGGTGAAGTAACACCATGTCAAGTTGTTAAATAATGTATTCTTGTATCACTCGACCAAACACAGTATTGATATCACACAGAGAGTGACATAACTTGGCATTACTTTAATACGTGACTCTGACTCCCAACCCTATCCAAAGTTTAGTCGGTCCTTTGTTCGAGTGAACTTTTCACACACAGAAAACATTTAACTTGTTTATTTATCATCAAATAGAATACCTTGACATGCTTAACTTCTATTCATGAATCGGTTCTAATTTTTCTCGGGTTTGGGGGATTTATTTGCTTTTCAATAGAAATTAACTGGCTGATTGAAACGTGTCTGTTGAAATGTACAGTGCGTATTGAAAAAAAGAGTACCCAACTTTGGTAGCTCCTAATTAAAAAGTTATAACCAATATGACTTTGAAATCTATTTCAAGATGGAAAGTAACTTGTATGAGACCCCATTCATATTATTTCTGCCACGGGTGACTATGAGCACCAGCACAATTTTGAATATGTCATTAGACAGGGTATTAGTTATCCTTCACCATGAAGTATGATTCAAGTTCGTATAGGCCATATATTTTTAATTAGAAGCTACCAAAGTTGAGTACCGGTAGACTATTTTTTTTATGCACTGTATACCATATTTTGAGACATATACTTATTTTAAATCATGAAGTACATCAGAATAATCAAGTACAAAGGAATCCACTCAGTCTCGCTGAAAAGCATACGGTATGCATTGCCCGCGAAAAAATGGCTATATGGGACTACACATACATTTGGCTTGACTGTTTGGTCCAAACAACTTGCCATTTCTTGTTAAATTTTGAGTATGAGAGCCTTTGAAGAGCATTTCTTTTCAGGGGACTCATTTCCATTTTCTTCTCTCAAACTCTGCCCTTATACTGAACTCGTGCTGAAATCAACTGATTGCTCTCAAATAAGCAGCATAGTCTAATTGCATAAAAGGAGACAAAAAAAAAGGATGTCTTGACTAGATCTAGTTTTGAGTTGCACTGGTTTTACTTTAAAGAAGAAACCAAATTTAAACAGATCAGAACATAAGTCGCATCATAAATATAGAACCAACCAGAAGAAAGCTGAAAACGGAATTTATACGTGGAAGCGATTTTGTAGAGGAAAAAAAATTGTTCATTGCCTCTTTTGTTCTCATTTTTGGGCAAAAAGGTTTGAAAAACTGATGTGGAAAGGGGACTTTGCCCTTTTCAATATGTATTCCTTGAATTCCTTGAAAGCTCTGAGCGCCAAAATCGGCTGCCTTGCAGAGTGTGGGTAATAGTTGGAGTGCCTTGAGTACCATGCATGGTGGATATGTGCGCTATGTACATGTAAATATCCAATTATTATATTCTGTATTTTTTCTTTCAATTACGGGTTATGGAATCAATGGAAGAACTTGCGTGGAAAAAAAGTAAATTATCTCCTTTTTTTCAGATTTGATGAACTGAAGTACATATATGGCTTATGTACTAATAGTATTCTGTATTTTTCCTTTCAATTCCTGGGTTTGAAATCAATAGAAAGAACTTAAGTGGAAGAATTTTTAAAATCTCTTTCTTCAGATTTGAATAACTGATGTGAAAAGAGGAATTTGCCCTTACATTACCCCTTTTTAGTACATAATGTGGGTCGGATCACGGGTGGCCAACCCGCGAGCTCTTTTGGTGCAGCCAGTGGAGCATTGAAAAGTAATTATAAAAATAGCTCATGAATGAAATGCGGCCCGCATAGCAGTGATGAAATAGGGTAAAAAATTTACACACAGCTATCTCTATTTCCATAATTTGTTTTCATCATTCACAACATATTGACTCGTTACGTGGTTGATACAAAACTCCTCAAATTTCGTCGCATTATATTACATTAATATCACTCGCCGTGTTAAGTTCAGTTTGTAATTTCCGCACGCGGTGACGTTTGTAGAAATATAAATGTTGTGAATCAAGAAATATGTTTGAAATGCCATACTTTTCTTGAAACTGACAAGCCTTTTCTCCTGTGCCGTTGAATTTTCTCATGAATCTTAATCGTAAACTGGATAGTCCCCTTCCCTTTACACCGCGTTCAATGAGATGTTCAGTGTACAACTAATAAAGTTAGGATATTCTTTCTGCTGTGTCCTTGATTTTGTTTGAAATAACAACCAACATGGTGTAGACTTCGAGACCTGCGAAGAAAAGGAATTTGGACTCTGGACTCTATCCTGATATTCTCACTTTTGAATACATGTCGGGGTTATATATTATTTTAGATAGTATTCTTTTTTCCCTTTTCAATCCCTGGGTGAATGATTTCTGGATGAACGCGGCTGAATGATTTTTATCTCCTATTTTTTTTGTTATAGACTAGAGCGGCATGCATTCCTTTGTTCTTTTTGTGCCCATTTTGTGAGCAAAACCATTGAAAAACTGACATATAATGTGATATATGACCTTGCACTCAATTTTGCAGTAAAAAAAGAGAGTGCAGGGTACTATCTATGAAAACATAATAGGATAAGGCCTTTAAAAAAGGGTTGTATTGCCCTTTAGGTTGCAGCACCTGGTTCTCTCTTTGGGCTGATATTTTTCAATTTCGAATGCTTTAAAGCCCCACTGTACTACTTGTAGCTACTTGCTCCCTCTATATAGAAAAGAATGCCTAATCGGTGACCATTGGTCCCCCAGGATCCTCTTTCACTTATGTTAATTCAGAGCTGAGTTGATGAGATAGCCACCTGTCAGTGACCACCCTGGGTGGTCTAATCCCTCCTAACCAAGCAAGTACAGATGGCCTTTAACACATTTTTTTTTTTATTCATTAAACTTTTTTTTCTAAAAAACTTTTCAAAAAATAATAATTAAAAAAAAAAACCCCATAGATTTCACATTTTAAGCATTCAAGGAATGTCTTCCTACTGGGTACCCATTTACCTCACCTGGGTGAGGTGGGGCAAATGTAGATTAATGCCTTGCCAAAGGACATTATGCAAACAGGAATATAGGCTGTAATCTTCATCAGACATTTATTTAAGTCTCATTTCTTGTGTATTTAAACAGAGCTTTCCCCTCTTGTTTCATTGATAAACAAGATTGTAAAGGCCTGTTTTCATCAGAACGAAGTTGCAAATAACCCACTATTTTAACTAGCCCGATCTCGAATTGGCCAGCTAATTTGCGTCTTCATCAGCCCGCAGTTGCAATTAGCAGGCTATTTGGTTGAGATAATATCCCAAGAAATCGTGGTCTTGTTTCCAAAATAGCCAGTTATTTGGGAAAAAGTGGGCTAATTTGCGCCTGTCAGAGCTAGTTTGTGATGAGTGTATCGGTCTGGTGAAAACCCAATTTCGAGCTTCAGGAAAATATCCCGAGTCTGAAAATGGCCCGAGTCTGAAAATGGCGGGTTATTTTGCAACTTCGGTCAGGTTAATATCAAAACTTGAACATTTTTTTTTTCATTCACCATTTTCTTCTTCTCAATTTCCAGGAATTTGAATGAAAACAATCGAAGGACCGATGTGGCTGAGGACTTCATCCTCATGTTTACTGTGACCGATGAGAATATGAGCTATTATATCGATGACAATATCGAAAGGTTTGCCGCAGATTCAGACCCAGGTTTGTACAATCAGGCCTGATAATTACCAGATTTAAATTTTATTTTTTCCTATTTTCCCCTATTTTTCTCCTATTTTTTCCCAATTTTCTTACTCAAAAGGGAGGAATGTTGTTAGATGCCATTTTTTTTCTTTCCTGAATCCTTTTTATTTTTTTTAATCAAGGAGGGGGGGGGGGGGGGGGGTTTGGTTGAGGAAAAAAAACTTTTTAATTTTTAGTTCTCACTATCACCCCTGACAATTGACCCTACTGCAAATATGACGTTCAACAGTAAATTGCGACCTTCCTCCCATAATGCGCAGGCCAGCACATGTGCAGATGCAATATTCGGGAAGACAATACAGACAAGGTTTCTTCCGGCTTCCATAGAGATTGTATAGCAGTGTCGACTAATTCCTTATTTTAGTAAGCTATTGTTCAGGTAAAATTATTTTGAATTAACAAAAAAGAAGAAGCTTGTGGAAAGTTGTAAATTTCTTTAGACCAGTTCTAAAAATAGAAAGTGAAACGAGAAAACCACTTAAGAACTCTTATGGATGTAAGTGAGAGAGAGATAGAGGATGCAAGACGAGAGGGAGAAAGAGAATATGTGAAATGTTTATCCTTTGGTAACTTGTAATGATATGAATCTCTCTTTTTTTTCCTTTGCTACCATTCCACTGACCACTCATATACTACACCTCCACTACCCCATTCAATCCCTCTGCCACTCCCTAAATTACCCTCACCACTCCTCTATTACCTCTCCACCACTGTTCCTTTACCCCATATTACCTATCCGCTAATATTACCTCCACCACCTTTATCTCTCTTACCCCTGAACCACAACTGTACACCTACTAACTCCTATGTTACCCCTCCCCTGCTCCTTTTTTTACCCCAACCTCTCCTATATTGCCCCTCCACCTTTCTTATATTACCCCTCAACCATTCCTACATTACCCCTCTACCATACCTGTATTACATCTGAACCAATACTCTATTACCCCTCTGTCACTCATGTATTACCCCTCAAATGCTCCTACATTACCCCGCCATCATCGCTACATTACCCCGCCATCATCGCTACATTACCCCTCCACCACTCCTATACCCTTCTACCCCTTCTCTACCACTCCTCCACCACTCCTATACCCTTCTAACCCATCTCTACCACCCCTCCACCACTCCTATACCCTTCTACCCCATCCCTACCACCCCTCCACCACTCCTATATCCGTCTACCCCATCTCTACCACCCCTCCACCACTCCTATACCCCTTCTACCCCATCTCTACCACCACTCCCCTTGATCTATGTTTACCCCTCCACCACTTCTATACCCTTCTACCCCATCTCTACCACCCCTCCAACACTCCTATATCCTTCTACCCCATCTCTACCACCCCTCCACCACTCCCCTTGATCCATATTTACCCCTCCACCTCCACCGTGACCTAAATGCCGAACAGAGGATGAGGATTTCTTGGAGAGTAACAGGATGGACAGCGTGAATGGCTATCTGTACGGAGCTCTGCCAGGATTGGAGATCTGTCAATCAGATAAGGTGGCCTGGCACATCATGGGCATCGGAACGGAGATCGACGTCCACACAGTCAACTTCCATGGCAACGTACTGGTAAGGGAGGTGGTCAAAATGAAGAAGTCAAAACAGTATGGAGTGTTTAGGAAATGAAGATCATTACATGAATTGGAGGGCATAAGAGGAAGCAAGAGGGAGAGAGAGAGAAAGAGAGAGTGATAAAGAGAGAGAGAGAGAGAGAGCGATATAGGGAGAGAAAGAGAAAGATATAGAGATAGAGATGGAGAGAGAGGGGGAGAGAGAGACGGAGAGAGAGAGAGAGAGAGAGATAAAGATTGACAAAAGGGAGAGAAAGAGATGCAATGGAAAACTTTTTCATGATTTTCCTGTTCAATTGTATTTATTTATTTAACAAAGTGATAGGACTAATTTTGCAATTTGTAACACATTGAATATATACAGTAGGCTTGCGGGTGCCCCATGTGAGAGAGAGGGAGAAATGAATATAGTTTTAATTTTGTTTATTGGCATAATCTTGGTTATTGAATAATTTTTCCTGCTCAATTGTATTTATTTATTGTACAAAGTGATAGGACTAATTTGTAATTATTTACACATTGAATATTATAGTTATTATTTTTTTATTTAGATAATCTTGGTTATTGAATAATTTTCCTGTTCAATTGTATTTAATTATTACACAAATGATAGGACTAATGTGCAATTGTTTACACATCGAATATAGTTGTTATATTTTTATTTACATAATTTTGGTTATTTAATCATGTTCCTGTTCAATTGTATTTATCTATAGTACAAAGTGATAGGACTAATTTGCAATTGTTTACACTTTGAATACACTTGTTATTTGTTTAATTTACATACTCTTGGTTTAATATTTAGGAGCTACGCAACCACCGTGTGGATACTCTCAGCTTGACTCCGGCTGTAATATCATCAGCTGACATGGTGGCTATCAACCCCGGTACATGGCTTGCTAAATCTCATGTCGTCACTCACCAAACTGGTATGTATTATTTTTAAATTTAATTATCTAAGTATTATTTTGTGCAGGGTTGCCTCTTCAGTTAACAATCTGCTATCCCTCAGTGTATAGGCCCTGCACAATAAAAAGAATATGAATAAAATATTTACCCACTCAATAAGTTCATATTGAACGCATAATGAACATAAGAAGAAGCAAAGTTTATGAAAACAGAGATAAATAACACATGAAGAAATATTTTGAATACAATATTGCAAAGTGTGACTTATTATAAACATAAGTTATAAAAAAAACGCACAATTGATAAATTATTTAATTGTCCAAGTATCATCAGCATGTAATCAAAAGTTGATGAACGAGGTTCTGGTTTAAAAAGACAAAATATGAATAAAACTTCTTGAATATGGTCTTAGATAGTATTATTGTATTAAGAGAATATTTCTGGGCCTTAAAATAACAAATAAAGTAACTAAACATTTCTAACACAACATAGGAAATTTATGGAACACGCAAGGTGATACTGTACACTTCCGGAGTGATGAACATTATCAAAGAATCACCATCACAAAAAAAAAAAAAAAAGCTTTTTATTTCACTTCAAATAAGGTGTCCTCTTAGGACCACTAAAATCAGGTGGTACGTGATAAAGTTTTTTATCTGTCTACCAACCAGGATACACTGATCATCCTTGTAGGAAGTTCTGTCTTAGATAGTAACTGAACTTTGACTTCAAGGAATTACACAAACTCTTCAGGCTCAAAGTATTTTTTGTTTGTTTTACGAGGCACTTCCTGCGTTCTGCCAGCAGGAAGCGCATATTAAAAGAACACCTGGAACAGTAATCCCCAATCCCTGAGTAAATGTCCTCTCCTCCTCATACAGTGTTATGGTTGTGCACATTGCAAAATACATGATATTGAATATTTTTCAACCTTGATCGGCCTCGCTGATGCGACGATGAAGTTCATCCATTCAATCACTCAATGCAATAAACACCAATCAATCAATCACCATAGCACTGATAGAAAATCTATCTGATAAATTGATTCCGTTTGTTTTGGTTGTTTCATGATGCCATGAAGTTTATAAATTTGTGTTTAATCTTTATTCAATCTTGCTTCATTTGTAAAGACTTCTCGCCCCCATCGCGCCCACAGCCCGGCACACCCTGGGCATCTAGATGGTTAACTTGTGGAGGTAGTCACAGGAAATGCCTCTGAAGGCCGGATCTCCCACAAATGTTACTCGTTGGGCAACTTCTCAGACCTTCCTGTCTAGATGTTCCCATAGCAATGATAAAAAATCTATCTGATTGTTTCTGTTTGTTTTGGTTGTTTCATGTCACTCACTATTCAGTGCCATGAAGATTATGAATTTCTTTTAGAGATGATATTTCTTGAGACATTTGAAATTATGACTCCTCTTTTAAAGCAGGACTGTACTTGTAGCTGCTTGCACCCTCTACATAGCAAACAATGCCTACCGGTAATCTGTGACCATTGGTCTCCCATGGTCCTTTTTCTTATGTTAATTGAGAGCTGATTTGATGAGATATAACTACTGGTCAGTGACCATGCAGGGTGGTCTAATCCCTCCTGGCCAAACTAGTGCAGATAGGCTTTAATCAAATCAAATGCTCTCGTTTCATGAAGCTGGTTCCCAGGTTCTCTACACGGTCAACCCTGACTGTGGTCCAGGAGCGGATGAGGAACCCCTTGCAGGACAGACGAGGGACTACTTCATAGGCATCTCAGAGAGTGTGTGGCATTATGGCCCTGATGAAATAAACGGACTGGATGGAAGAGATTTGACTGATCCCGAAAGGTAAGACTCAATAGAAGAAAGAGAAAAAGAGTAGGAACAGGATTGAATGATGTGAATTGTTTGTCGCCCTCTGTAGTGCACTGTGTACCTGATGTGCAAACATTTTCTTGTAAAGAATCGTGATTGATTCAGTTAGTCAGGATTTTGGTAGGATTATAGTTTAAAAAATTAAATTAAGCTAACTAGATCTAGCTTTTATTCTCCCCCACCCTCTCTCTCTCTTATGGGGTGTTGCAACAAAGTTCAGTTGCGATCAATTGCGAATTTGCAACTAATCGCAAGATCAACCTACGCTTGATTTTGGGGATTTGCAATTCATTGCCACTTTCTTTCAACACCCCATTAGTCAGTTTCTGTTTCCAATTTCTAACCATTCCAGCGAGTCATTCCCCTTCTTCACCGACACCGCAAACCGCATCCCCGGAACCTACCTGAAGGCCAGGTACGTCCAGTACTCCGACGGCGACTTCACGCCCGACAAACTGATCGTGAGGACCGCAGATGACCACCACATGGGTGTCCTAGGCCGGTCATTCGGGGCGAGGTCGGGGATACCATCCGGGTGACGTTCAAGAACACCGGGCGTGTCCCGCACAGCATCCATCCCAGAGGCGTGCTTTATGATAAAGCCAATGAGGGTTCCAACTACGTGGACGGTACAGATGGTAAGTTCATACCTACCAACCCTTCCGAATAATCAAGAATATTCTGTTTTTCTGGATTTTTAAAAAAAAAATTCATTTTATTTATTTATTTATTTATTTATTTTTTTAATTTAATTATTTTATTTTTTTTTGCGTTGCTTAAGCCAAATTAAGCTTGTTTTATCATATGCCGTGATGTGCGTTGAAGGGCTTCATGATTGAACAGCGAATTTGTATTCGCTTTTTTGCACAGATTTACCGCGAATTGCCAGTTACACTGCCGCTGCATGTGCGAATTACGCCTGTTAAAGGGATCATGTAACTATGTTAAATCTGAGACACATGGCCCTACGTGTTATCAGTGTCTGTGATATGGTGTAATATTGAAGCCCTAAAAAAATTGCGCTTCAAAATGATCAAGAAGTGCCTCAAAAAAGTAAAAATCTTTGAGTGACCGGTTTTACCATACTCGTTTTCCCCAATAGACTGTAGTGTTATGAAAACCGTCAGGCTAACGGTTTTCAAAATTTGTAATTCCAATCATAAATATCTTGATAATCAGACAGGCGATCGGCTTGTAAAAGTCATGGGGTTCCTGACTGACCTAAAGGTTTATAATTATCATTGCATCATGAGCTAAATCCACAATTTTGTTTCAGAATCTGAGACAAAGTTACCGGATCCCTTTAAGGGTACAGATTTCTTATTTTTGAAGACATACCGTGCTAAAAATTCTTTATTCTCATTTTCAAATGTTGGCAGGTATGTAAGTTGGGAGACAGGAAAGTTCATCGTTATATAATGCATACAGTTAACAATTGAATTATTCATACCCTTACCAGGGGGGTGTTTCACAAAGATCCTTAGTTGACCTTAACTCTAAGTTGGACTTAACTATTATGGAGAGCCATTTGCAGCCTAAAAATTAAATATATTCAAAAGCGAAAATCAGGTATTTTAGATTTTTTTATAAATTGCACATCAAGAACATGAAATCTCCTTGATAATAGAAAATATGAAAGATTTGAATCAACATTTTATGCCTTTTAAAATAACTTTTGCAAAATATTTTCACAGATGCTAACGGCTTTCCATAATTGTTAAGTCCAACTTAGAGATAAGTTCAACTTAAGATCTTTGTGAAACACCCCCCAAGTTTTGTAGTTGCGATTTGTCCCAATTTATGCATCTTGAGAATGTGACATATTAAAGCTTAAATTTAAAAGTATTCAACAATTGCCCCTAATTCAACTAGTCCGCCTATCATTTTTGAGTTGCGTACAAAAAACAAAAAAACAGCAATTTCGCTACGGGAATGACTAATTTAGTTACCGATGTATGAAGAATCTAGGTCTCTGATTAGGCCAAATAAAAAAAAAAACATGTTTAACGTCCTGCCTTTTTGAAAAATAGGAAGGAGGAGGTCCTTTTTTCCTTCTTTTTTTTTCTTCTTCAAAATGGCCGCTCAAAAATTTTCCTGACAGTTGGGCTATTTTTCGAGATGGCCGCCGGTAATTTCTTTTTTTCTTTTTTTTAAATCAGAAAAAGATAATTTTAGCAGTATGTTTTTCATGTTTTAATTCATTGAAGAAAAACATGAGAAGAAGAAAACATGGACAGCTTGTATCCAATGGTTTGAACGGTATCAGTCTTTATAAACTGCTGGCTCCTCTCTCTTCCCATCTCCCAGAGGCTGAGCAGGCTGATGGCTCGGTAGCCCCAAACGCCACCTTCATATACACCTGGACTATCCCCCAGTCCATAGGACCGACGGATCTGGACCCAGACTGTCTGACGATGGTGTACACGTCAGGAACGGATGAAACGATGGACCTGTATTCCGGTCTCGTCGGACCTATGCTGATCTGCAAGGACGGGACTTTGGACGCTGATGGAAACCGGGTAAGAATTAACTCACATTTTAAAAAAAATACCTGTCTCTTAGGCCTATATGTCTGTCTATCATTGCATTATTTATT